>NC_142206.1:11725767-12025767 GCF_049639895.1 Pseudopodoces humilis | reverse complement strand
ACTTCAGAAGAGCTACAATAAGCAGATTGATACAATTCAATCATTTATGGACTGATAGACATAAAAAAATTTTCAGGCTCTGGGTGATGTCAAGCTTGTAGAAGCTTGAGAAGCTTGAATTAAGAAGCTTCAAGTTTGAGAAGCTTGAAATGACCTGGAAATGAGAAACAACATTGCATCCTGGACAGTCAACTGCATCCCTAGGCTGCAGGTCCAGGGACGTAATTAACTCACTGTGTTCCTCTCTGGTGAGACCCCACTGTGATACTACATCCAGCCCTGGGTTTCACAATTTAAGGACATAGATCTCTTGGGAGTGAGTCCAGAGGAGGCCACACAGATGCACAGATAGCTGGAGCACCTCTGCTATGGAGAAAAGCTGAGAGATTTGGGGTTGTTTAGCCTGAAGAAGGGAAGACTTTGGGATTATCTCAGTTTTCCAGTACCTAAAGTGAGCATACAAGACAGAGGGGCATAAAGATATTTTACAAGGGCATATAGTGTTAGGACGAGGGAGAATGGCTTCAAAGAAAAGGAGGGTAGGTTTAGATTACATATTAGGAAGAAATTCTTTACTCAGAGGATAATAAAGCACTGAATAGGTTGCCCAGACAAGTTGTGGGTGCCTCATTCCTGGAAGGCTTCATTCAAGGCCAGATTAGATGGGGCTTTGAGCAACCTGATAAAGTGAAAGGTGCTCCTGCCCACAGCAGACATTGATTTTTGAAGGCCCTTCCAACCCATACCATTCTGTGATTCTATGGTTTAGAGAGAGATTGGATCCTCAGCCACTACAAAGCTTTGTGGTTGAAATTACCTCAATGATGAGTAAGTGTGAAAATCTAGCCAAGAATCTAGTCTACTACACCATGCTCATGGCCACTGAACAGTCAAAAAAAGCTTTGAGTGAACATATAAAGCATTGCCCAGTAATAAAAATAAAATTCACTACTGTCCTTGAAACTTGTTGGTTTAATATTAATTTTACTTTGAGATTAATATATAATCCCAGAATTGGGAGGCCAAAAATGAAAGGGATTGCTGGTACATAAAAACAATTGAAATAGTGACTTTCATAATATTCCCCACATGCCTCAATCAAAGCTTGGTTTTAAGGATTAAATGGCCAGCATCTGGTGTTCAGAGGAACATAAAGCCTCCTAGAGCAGAGCACAAAACAGCAGGTATTCAAAAATTGTATTGAGAGAAGTGGCAGCCATAACAATGCTTTAAATCTGTAGAAAGTACTGTTAGTTTGCAGTCAGGTTAAAAGTGAGGTAAGATATTTACTATTTGCTCTTCCTCTTATAGTCTACCTGTGTTTAGTTTAAGTCTTTTTAAGCACCTTCCTGTTTTCACATATATATTTTTACATACATATTTTTAATATGTATACACATATATGTGTGTGTCTACATGCATGCAAACTGTGCAAAAACACAAGCAGGAACTACTTAATGAAGTTATTATGCACCATAGTGAGCAGGGTAGTACTGTTTAACTAGGAGTATAATATGTTGTCCACTCAAATAGATAAATAGAAAATATATCTAGTTAGTTTAATCATTCAATCACTTTATCGTTTATCTCTACAAGCAAAAAGGGTAGCAACAAAAAAGTATGATAGATTATTAGACAGAGTTGATACACAAGTCGCATGGGGTAGGGTAGAAAGCTGACTTGATAGAAAAAGTCATACAGGTCCTGAGCACCAGATAAATTGAGAAGACATATTAGTTCATTACCCTGAGCTCCTGTAAGACCAAAGGCTTTAGTCTTTCACACAGTTGCACCTGCATTGAATTCACTAATGTGCATTTGCAAAGCTTCATCTTCAAGAAACACAGATAGTTTTGCTTTAAAACAACAGTCACATCATAGAAAGAATTACAGCTTCCCTGGTAATTAGGTCCATTGTTTGACCACCACATTGTTGCTGGCTGGGTCCTGGGGGCCTGTCCGACCCCCAGCTTCTGCTGGCAACAAACCCAGATAGTCAGGCTGTCCCAGGGGACAGAGCAGCCATCCGGGGTTTTGCAGGCAGCCTCCAGCCAGGGGTAACCCTCAGAGCATGGGCAAAGGCTTTGGTGATCAGCTCTTTTAGCAGCGATTTCTGCTCTGTGATTAGCTCAGTTCAACCCAGCCAGCTCCCTTCAGGGGTTACCCCAGCCAACGCAGACAAGAGACGGAAAAACTATATGGCATTCTGCAAGTAGTCTTTAATGCAGGCTTCAGCCAAGGGGGTCAGTGATGGTCTAACCCTGAACTGGGTAAAAGCTGTGGCTTTTATAGGGAAGGGGAGAATCAGGAAGGGGACCAATAGTCTGAGACTGGAGTGATGAGTTCGGTGGGAGAAATGCAGCACTAAATATGAATGATCAGCAAGTCTCATTTATTGGTAACTCTAAAACCACTTATATAGCATCAATAATTAGGCTCATACATAGTGCAAAAGCAAGCTCATTATTGGATATTTCATTTAAGGTCAACTCCACCTAATTCCACATTCCTGTGATCACTCATCTATGCTGAATTCACATTCTTCTGATCACAGCGTCCTGTTCTCAGTTTACAGTTATCACTAAGGTCTTCCTGACTTTGCAACATCTCACACTAACTGTACTCTATTGTCTAATTCTTTCCCAGCTCACTGCTGCATGGGAACATGACCTTTGCTAGCTAGCCATTCCTCTGTACTGGAGCAAGATGACCAATACTTAACAGGGAGATAACACAGGGTCCTGAGGCATGGTGGGGTCCGCAGCTTAGTCACAGTGACTAGGCAGATTTATCTTATCTTAGGGGGTAGATCTCCAGGGAGTATGCCACAGATGCCTGTCAGAGGATTGGGCCTCCTCCACACCACATTACAATGGAGATGGGGTGGGGGAAAAAACAACATAAAGATCCAATTCCAAGACAAATTTGTCAGACTTCAGTTTCCAGCTGCTGGGTACCACTAATCTGGTGACTGGTGTCTGTTTAGTTTTTTTTCTTTTTCCTTCTGTTTGATTTCTATCTATTTTTGTCACATTTCATTTCTTTCCTTTCTTCTTTGATCTTAAAGTATTAAAAAGCTTGATACTTCTTCCACTAAAATGAATTTTCATGTGCCTTCAAGAGCGTCAGACCTTTTTCCCCTTTTTAGAGCAACAGTTGGTTCACCACATTAAAAAGAAGTTACTGAAAACTCAGCACCATTGTCATGGTTTTAAAGGAGTAACTAAAAAAATTACTAGAAAACTTACTTATTTCTTGCTGTGAGATATGGATTAGAACAAGAGCAAAACAGGCTTAAAACTTAAAAGGAATAAAGAAAGTTTATTAACAAAACGACAAGAATAAGAACACCAGAATAAACCTCCAGAAAACCCCTTTATCCCCCACTACTTAACCATTCTCTCGTTCACATGACAACATACAGACAAAAAACTTTGGAACTTTGGGGTTTAAAACAGTCCCCAATTCCTGCTAGAGTCTTTTCATCAGTCTTTGTAGAGAAACAGAAGTCTTTCTTCTGCTAATCTATGGAGTTTCTCACAAGAAAACTATTTCTGTTATAGCTTTCTATTTTTCTGATGCTAGCTGCCCTGAAGTCTGTCATCAGTTCACTCCTCCCATTTCACATCACTCTGAGGTGTGTATGGGTCAATGAGTCTAGGGATATAATTTTAAAGATGAGTTATTCAAAGGCAAAAGTTCTCTTCATCTGTCTCTGTGAGCTTTCCTGGAAAACAGAAGTTTTCTCTTTGCCTCATGCAGCCCCAAATCTTCAACTATTACTTCTCTCCTTCTGTTCCAGCACCTCACTGTATCACAATTACTCTACCTTTTGCTCAAAATCCAAACTTTGAACACTCCATTCCTCCCTATATACTCTGTTATGTATTAAAGGAGTTTTTTCAGGACACTATTGTCCATCTCCATAGCTTTAACAGAAAAATATTTCAGCTTATAAAGCATCTCCTTATTCTCTACCTGTTCTGAAGCTTAATTCTTTTCTTTACTGTCTCTGATAGTTTATAAAGTCTCTTTACATGTTGATTACTCTCTTTTTCTTTCTCTGGAAAAAAAGATTAATCTGCAAGTCTCATCTGGGTAATGAAAGGGTTAAAATCTTGCCCAGGCTTTGTAGATGGTTCTGGGATCTCTGACTGAGCAGCGGCTGGAGTTGTCTGCGATGGAAGATTCTTCATGGCTGCTCTGGAGAGTGTGGTTGCTGTCTCAGCCTGCAGCAGGTCAAGAGCTTTTTTTTCTTTCTTTACTCGGCAGTCTCTGGTGAATTCCGTCACAGCAAAAACTGCAGCCAAGCCAGAGACTGGCCTGGCCCAGCCAGAGCCCGGGGCAAGTCCTGCAGGCCCCATCTCCCGGCCGGGAGCCACAGCAGGCCCAGCCCAGCCCCTGTCCGGGCCGCATGGCCTGGGCAGGGGACGGAAAGCCAGCTAAACCTCTGTTACTTTTCACAGCCAGGGAACAAAGAGACCAAGTGTATTTGTCCTGGTTTAGGGCAAATTTGCGAGAAAACCTCCAGTGGGTCTCCCCCCCGGGAAGCAAACCCACGTGGCCCTTTTCTCCCACACCCCAACCGGTTCGGGAAGAGATTTCTCTGAGAGAAGTGGAAAAAACCTGTTTATTTCACAGGCACAGCACTACCGAGCACGAAAATGAACGATATCAAATTACAAAACCTCTCGCCCTTCAGAAGAGATGACAAACTTCAGAGGGTCTCTTTCCTGTGGGTGTTTGCTCTGTTTTCAGTCCCTCTGGCGCTGGAAAATGCCGCTGCCCAGGCTGGGCTCCCGGTAGTCCATGGGTGCAAGCTCTCGGTGCTCCCCCGAGTCCCCAGTCCAGAGCAGGTAAGATTCATTTCAGAAAAAGGGAAAGAAAACAGTCCAGGAAGACCTCTCTGCTCCGGCTAGTTGGAAAGCCAAGGCGATCTGTGTCTTGTTGTCTGTCTGTGCTGTAGTCAAAACTCCCGATGCGGGGAGTGGGGGGAGCAAGTACAGGCTGATAACAGACTCTGTGCTTCTTTTCCACTCACTTTTACTCTTAGATGTGTTATAAATGCAAAGGCAAATTTGGGTTAAATAAAAGAACAATTTATTATAAAACAATTTTTATGATAAAAATAAACAATGAGGAAAAACCACAATAAAATAAACAGCGCAGCGCTGGGTGGACAGGGGTCTATACCCAAAGGTATAGGTGTTCCCAAATCCACAAAGGAGGGTAGACTGTCCAGGGTTTTTATAGGGATTTTGTGTCCTGAGGCCAAATTCCAGGCAGGCACCATTCACCAAGGGTCCTTGATTGTTGGATGAATTGATTTCCTGGCGTTGGAGAATAGAGTCAAATAGACGTCTGGGCAGAGTCTCCTCATATGTAAAGAAGTTCTGAGTGTTCCTTGATTTCATTTTGGTTCAGGCCATCTGGATGGGATGGTTTGATTCGGGTTGGAGCTGATGGATATCTCGGCTGGACTTTTTCCCTTTGTCTGCCTGATTGCTTCCCCAACAGTGGCCTGCAAGGCAGGGTGTTCAGGTCCGGTGATGAGTATCTCGTCCGAGCCCTTCCCTGTCAGCCTGATGGCCCATGTCCTGTTCATTCTTTTCCATTGATGGGCGCCAGCTAGGATCGTTATCTCTCGAGTGGGAATTCGCGACTAGATCTGGGAAGGACTTGTGGGCCACACTGTACTTTATATTTTATATTATTATCACTACAAATATATTTATTTAGATCTCTACGAATTTTTATAAGTTCATTTATCACAGTCCCCCGCCTAATAATCCATCACATTAAAAATTCGTGTTATTTTATCTAATTCTATGGGGGAAGGACTATAATTTTCACTCACATTCATTTTCTTCCCAGTCTGTTAACGAATTCTCACAATATTCTTGTGACAGGTTATGTTTATTTTGTTTTCAGGGTCCATCCCTTCTTCATCTCTGGAGAAGCAGAACACTTGGTCGAATTGCAAACATACTCGGTCATCATCACTTTTTAACAAATCAAGAATTATCGGTTCATTATTAAAAGAGGCTTTTTCTTCATGTTTTAAATTTTTACCTTCCCAATACACTTTCCCCCCTATGGTACACATTTTTAAGTTTGCTTTATTGTAACACAAAGGGTTGATTTTATAATATGCTAAAAGGTGGATTGTCTTTTTCCTCCTATTCAGACAGTTTTGTTACATTGGCTGCAGATTGGAATTGGAGGAAGCATTCTCACTTCTCTCTTATACTTGAAGTGGGTAGCTTTGGTTTTTCTTCTCATAGGAGTCTTAGACTGCTCGTCCTTAAAACTTGCCCCTGAGTGGTAACACCAGACCTCCCCCTTTAATTCACAAAGATTATACTGAGTGCTGTTAGACAAACAACGTTCCGGAGGACAGTTAATTATTCGTCTGGTATCTGTGGCAGTCCGACACTGCTCACACTTCCCCAGGAGACGCTCCCCCGGAGGTACCTCGGGAATCATTCCCTCGGCCAAGCACACGGCTAGACTCAGGACAGTCAGGATTCCCCACCAGTGTATCCCTCTGCCTTGCCCTTCGCCCGTATAGAAATATACTGCGGGGATTACCATCTTCTCGGCAGCAAGGATATTCTTCAGGGGCCCTTGTAGTCCTAATGGCGTACTTTCTCTTGAAAGCAGCCCACCGAGACGACTTAATCTTGTCTGTCCTGCACGGTACCTTGACTGTCTTTCGGCACTCAATTTCTAAAGTTTCTGCCTTGGAGTCTAGTTTACCTCTAATCCCCTTTTGAAAAAGCAGGTACCACTCAGGAGAGTCAAGTTCTAAAAACCCCGCCCGGGTGACAAGTATTAAGAAACGGCTAGTCAGCTCTTGTTCTTTAGTCAGACAATCGGTACACAATCCCTTAGACTTGTACTCTCCCCAACAGTGGGTTACTCAAATTTGTTTACAATAAGCACATTTAAAATGTATAAATGGAAAACAATCACAGTTTGCGTTGATGTAACTTATCTGGTCTGCAGCTCTATGATCTCAGAACAATCATGTACTAATTTTTCTGAATAGAAACTGAGCAGGATTTTGTGCAGAAGTGGTTTGCAATTTCAAACGGGGTGAGCTGATTAAGATGGCTTCATATTTTAGAAGCCTGGAATCAGTCAGCCACTTCTCTGCTTTTTGCTGCAATATGTTTCTCACGTCATGGGGAGTGTAAACTACCAGGGGAGGAAAAGTTATTTTCTTCGCTTCTCCCACTAACAGAGCCACTGCTACAATTGCTTGTAAACACATAGGCCAACCCCGACTGACTGGATCTAAGATCTTTGAAGCCTATAGGCTTCCTTTTGTCTGCCCATTCCTGAGTCAGGACTCCCTGTGCTGTTTGTCTACTCACATCCACAAACAACTGGAATTCTTTATTCGTATCTGGTAGAGTTAGTACCGGGGCAGTCATAAGAACAGTTTTTAATTTCTGGAAATTAGACTCATCCTGTTCAGTCCACTTCAGCCTGTCAGTGTTTAATCTTTCATACAAAAACTTCACTTTTTCACTGAAACCCTCAATCCACTGCCTGCAATATCCCAAGAGCCCTAGAATTTGTCTAATTTGCCTTTTTGTTTTTGGTGCAGGCAATGCAAAGATGCCTGCTACCCTTTCTGGGTCCAATTTTTTTTTTTTTTTTTATTTTTTTTTTTTTCTTTTTCTTTGAGATATCTAATGTCCGAGGTATTTTATTTCAGGCTCTGTGAATTGCAGCTTGGATTTTGATACTTTCAAACCTTTCTTTCCTAGAAAGTTTAACAAGGCAATCGTGCTTTTCCTCACGCTCTCTTCAGTCGGTCCAGCTATTAGCAAGTCATCTACATATTGCAAAATCTTTGTCCTGTCCTCAAGAGCAAATTGGGTTAACATTTGTTCTAAAGCTTGTCCGAAAAGGTTCGGAGACTCCACAAACCCCTGGGGGAGGACCGTCCACCTTAGCTGTTGCTTACGGTTTGTATCTGGGTCCTCCCACTGAAATGCGAAATAATCTCTACTCCTTTCATCCAGAGGGCAGGTCCAAAAAGCATCTTTCAAATCAATTACACTATACCACACATCTTCTGGTGTGAGTCTATTTAGTAAAGTATAGGGGTTGGCCACCACCGGGAATCTAGTCCGGGTCCTAGCGTTTACCGCTCGTAGGTCCTGGACCAATCGGAAGCTGCCATCCGTCTTCTTTACAGCCAGGATGGGGGTGTTGTGTTGAGACATGCAAGGTTCTAAAGTACCCCCTTTTAGGAGGTCATCAATTATTTGTTTCAACCCCCTTCTCCCTTCCATCGGGATGGGATATTGTTTAACCCTTATAGGGTCCTCAGAGTTCTCGATTTCTATTTTGATAGGTTTGATATCTAGCTTTCCTACCTCTCCCTTTGAATGCCATACTTCAGGGTTTATTTTCTCCTCATCTTTAGGAGTCAACTTAAATATTTTCACCACCAATTCAGAGTTTTTAATCATGATATTAATTCTTAAAGCGACAATCATGTCCCTTCCCAACAAATTGTAATCTGCTTCTTCCACTAATAGTAAATTCCCTAAGCAAATTTTATTTTCAGATTCTATTTCCACATCTTTTATTACAGGCACTTCAAAGGGGTCTCCCTTTGCACCGATTACAAAAACTTTTTCTCTGCTAGCCACACATCCGTATGGCAATTTCTGCAGGGTACTTCTCTCTGCCCCAGTATCCACAAGAAAACTTACCTCCTGTCGTTGGGGTCCCACTTTTAACTTTATCAAGGGCTCCTTGGATGTTCCGGTCCCCAAATTAAAGAGCCCCTGACACCCCTAATCTTCCTGAAAAATTTTCTCATCTTTTATTCTTTGTTTACAATTCCGCTGAATGTGTCCTACCTGTTTACAGTAGTAGCATTCAGGGGGCTCTCTCCGTGGGGCCGGGGCTGCCCGGTGAGAACCTTGACTTTTTCCGGGTAGTGTTTTAAACTTACCCTGCATCTGCTCTTGTTTCTGGACCTCTTTCACCGCAGTTACTAAAACCTTAGCTTGCAATTTCTGCTTCTCATCTTCTCTCCTCATGTATACTTTTTGAGCTTCCCTTAGGAGCTCCTGGAGGCTTTTATCTTGCCACCCCTCGATCTTTTCTAATTTTCTCCTAATGTCTTCCCAAGATTTAGCAACGAATTGTGTTTTTAACAGAACCTCCCCCACAGGAGAGTTCGGGTCAGTCCCAGAGTAAATCTGTAAACTTCGCCGTAATCTCTCGATCCATTCAGTGGGTGGTTCCTCTTTTCCTTGACACTCTCTAAAAACTTTGCTAATATTCTGGCCCCTAGAGACCGCTTCTCTTATACCTTGTACAATTATGCTCCTTAAATCCATCATGTTCCGTCTGCCTTCCTCCGTCTGTGCATTCCAGCTCAGGCTTACACTAGGCCATTTCTGGTTACCTGGCGTCCCTTGTGGATTGCGTCTGTCCCAGTCTCTGATACCGGCTTGTTTAATCATCTCTCTTTCCTCCTGATTAAACAATGATCTCAGGATTGCCATAAGATCGTCAAAGGTATAGATACTACTCCCTAAAAATTCATCTAACCTCTCAGCCACACCAAAAGGGTCATCCAACAACCGCCCCATCTCTTTTTAAATGCCCTTACATCTCCAGAGTTAAGGGGTACATTCACAAAACCGATCACTCCTGGGGCCGTCGGTACTTCCCTAAGAGGGAACAACCGGTGCCCCTCTTCACTCTCTCCCCATTCATTATCCATCATTCTCGCTCTCAAACGGGTTCTACTTGCGGGAGGGGAGTTGGTGATTGTGGGTTGCCTCCCCGTTATCAATTGTGGGAATTCTGCCGCCACCCGACTGAAGGGAGGGATCCCCTCCGTTGTATGGGAGGGTCCCGGTTGTGGCGGCTGGACCGGCAAGGACGGATAGGGTGATCCCCAGCCTTGTGCAGGAGAAACCTCCGAGGAGGTTGCTGTGGCTACGGTGTTTGCAGGCGGGGAAAGGGGAAGGGCTGCCGGCATCGCTGCTGGCCCCGAGTCTCCCGCTTGAGACACACGTATCTCAGTGGGTTGGTCTCGGGGGCCCAAGGGTGCTGAAGGCACCACTTGATCTGCAGAGGAAGGTCCTGCCGGTCCACGATATGGGGGTGGTAAGTGATCGAGGGGTTCCCAGGACTCAGCTCTCGACTCACGTTTTTCTTTTTGTTTTATTGGGAATAGCCCTACTCTGACGTTTACCCAGAGCTTAGCATATTCCCTCTCCTCAGGATCTGAGGGGACCTTGTTCTCCACATAGGAGAATAACTTATTACACGTCCATTTTTCAAATGTGCCTAACACTGGCCAAGTGAGATGACTTCTCAACTCCTGTCCTCCCCAAACCTCCATACAATAATGTATCAATTTTTCCTTTGATTTCCCCTTCCTCTGGGGACAATCTTCCCAGTGTTTTAGCATCCACCCCAAGGGACTTTCCAGCGGGATGTCTGGTGATTCCTCCCCCTGATCGGAGGAATTTTTCCCTGTGCTTCTTCTTTGAAGCTTACTCTTTTTCTGCCCCATACTTCGCAAATATATTTTCTTACCTTTCTTGGACTTCTCCGTGAGTCGGTATCCGTTTCTGTGTTGTGTACTTACTCTAGGAATCAAAATTTGCTGATACTCACCCTTCAGCGAGCTGAGCTGAGGTCTCTTGTAATCGGTACTTTTGATCCTCTTCTGGACCTCTACCTGGGTCCGTTAACTAAAAGGGTTTACCAGTTCCCGAGCTCGACAGGACGTATCCTTCCCCTTTTAGTTCCTTGCGATCAGTCCCCGAGACACCCTTTGGCCTCAGGTTTTTACAAGTGTGTGTCGAGAGAAAAAAAAGCTTTCACTCTGTATCGCTTCCTTCGCGGCCGGCCAATTCCCTCGCGGGAGGATGGAAACGCGGCCTTGAAGTCCACACTCGCCCCGTGATCAGATCACGTCTCACACACTCGCCCGATCGCCCACTCAACCAGCAGTACTTACAGCTATTTTCCTGCGTGGGTGTCTTTGTGCACAATAGACGTTTTACGAGCAAAACAAGCCGCGGCTTCCCGAAGGCTCCGTGCCTTCCCGAGCTCTCCGATCCGGATCCTTTTCCTTTTTATTGTGGTTTTTATCTCAGCCTAAATTTGGTTCGGACGTCGGAACGAGCTACGGGGGCTCTCAACTCACCAGGCCGCCAAAATCAGCGGGGGTACCCGTCCTGGGCAGTGAGATTCCCCGTAGTTTCTCCGATCCGAGTCACGGCACCAATCTGTTATAAATGCAAAGGCAAATTTGGGTTAAATAAAAGAACAATTTATTATAAAACAATTTTTATAATAAAAATAAACAACGAGGAAAAACCACAATAAAATAAACAGCGCAGCGCTGGGTGGACAGGGGTCTATACCCAAAGGTATAGGTGTTCCCAAATCCACAAAGGAGGGTAGACTGTCCGGGGTTTTTATAGGGATTTTGTGTCCTGAGGCCAAATTCCAGGCAGGCACCATTCACCAAGGGTCCTTGATTGTTGGATGAATTGATTTCCTGGCGTTGGAGAATAGAGTCAAATAGACGTCCGGGCAGAGTCTCCTCATATGTAAAGAAGTTCTGAGTGTTCCTTGATTTCATTTTGGTTCAGGCCATCTGGATGGGATGGTTGGATCCGGGTTGGAGCTGATGGATATCTCGGCTGGACTTTTTTTTTCCCTTTGTCTGCCTGATTGCTTCCCCAACAGTGGCCTGCAAGGCAGGGTGTTCAGGTCCGGTGATGAGTATCTCGTCCGAGCCCTTCCCTGTCAGCCTGATGGCCCATGTCCTGTTCATTCTTTTCCATTGATGGGCGCCAGCTAGGATCGTTATCTCTCGAGTGGGAATTCGCGACTAGATCTGGGAAGGACTTGTGGGCCACACTGTACTTTATATTTTATATTATTATTGCTACAAATATATTTATTTAGATCTCTACGAATTTTTATAAGTTCATTTATCACAGATGGAATTTTAAGAATACAAAACCTGTGTCTGGGTTAGGTGGACGAATGGGGATACAATTGAACATCATAATCAATCCAGGACACCAAGAAATTCCCAGGCTTATGTCTTAAGGTGGTGTTCTCAGGTTAATCTCACTTTTCAATGGTTAAAACTGCTGTCAACTCTTAGAAATGGCCAGCTGTTGGCTAGGAGACAAACTCCCATCAGCCTCCAGTGGTTTTAACTTCCTTAGGTGTTTCTCTTTGTTTTCTTAAATGCCAATCTATCACAACCATATATCATCATTCTCGCTTGTGCTGTGAAAAGACAAATCACTTTCTTGCTCATATTTACTACTCCCTTATTCACCCATCTGCAGAGCATCTCACCTTGTTCTGTTAGAGCACATCATCTGTTTCTTGCATACTGTTACCCCCAGGTACTTTTAGTTGCTGCTTTCCACTAATTTCTCATTTGAAGTAAGCTCACACTCCTTTTTTCAAAGAGTGTAAAGGATCACTTTACATTCAGTGTATTTAAAGTTTATTTCTGTTTCAACGAATGTCTATCATTCTTTCAGCTGCTGATTTATCTAAATGTTTTCTCCATGTTGATTTTATAGTTACTATTGCAAAACTGTTAGAGCTGAGACATGATAAAATTAATAGTATTATTCCATATCATCGATCCTTAGTGCTGAGGATGGCTAACATACATTATAGCACTGCTGGAAAAGGCCATCCCATCATGCCCACATATTTACTTGGATGGAAGTTTAGAAGAGGGGAGCAAATTTTCACTTGATCTTTAGCTGTAAGATAAAGCAATGGCAAGTGAGCTCTCTACTGTACAATGAACAAAGGTACATGAAAAATTAAGAGAGATTAGGCTACCAAAATGCAGCACTGACAAAGACTCCATGGAACCCTCAGCTGCTACACTGACACTAGCCTCACACAATTAATAACAAGAATGATTTAAATTAGCTTTTTGCCACAAACAACTGCATAAGATTTTAGACTGGATGGACATACTTTGTCACCAGATGAAGCCATGAAATGATTCAAGGGGAAGGTGAGGAAGATTAGTTTATGCTAATCCTCAGTCCACCTTGCAGGAGAGGAAATTAATGATATCTCAGATTCAAAATACAGTAAGCCACCAGACAAGCCAAGCACCACACTGGAACAAGCAAGCAGAGTGTGTCACATTAGCAAGGAGCAGCATCTCAGTAATTCTTCTAATGATGAATAAAGAAAAGCAACTTTCTCACTGAAAAGAAATTCATCATCTGACCTGCTAAGCATGAGAGAGATAACTAAGGAGAGACAGAACTAGGGCTCCTCTCACAAATGCCCACCTTCTCCCAGACAGCCTTTGTATTTGGGCCAGTAGCAGTATAATTCTGCTAACAACTGGTGTCAGCCCACCAATGATGTGCACATTTTCTACCTGTCCTTCTGACAATACAATGCTTGAGCAAAACAATTTATAATTATCACTGTAGCATCTTACAGGGTCATTGGCGCCACCACAGAATTACCTACTTGAGGCTATCAAATAAAGCAAATGAAGAAAGAAAACAGTGTATATGACTGTATCAATTTTGCAGCTACAAAAAGCACAAGCTCAGTGATTGCATTTCATACAGCAACTCCACAGTTATAACTGCAAACAAGATGCCAAACAAGAAGTCCTTAAGCCTTACACACTTTCCTGCCTGTCTTCCTTTCTTAGTTTTAAAAATAAGAAAGAAAGAAAGTATTTCAGTGCTTTAAGTGACAAGAGGTATTAATGTTTGTTAATTAAGAAAACTAAGTAGTGCAGGAAATCACCTGTACAGAGTATACTTGATTTGAATAGACAATCTATTTTACTTTATTAAACACCTGTCTATATTAGACTAAAGGAATTAATGCAGTGGTTTATTAGACTAAAGGAATTAATGCAGTGGTTTAATACTATGGTAATCTTGACCCACTTGGCAACCTTTGGGCTTTTGTTTATTTGTTCGTTTGTTTTGGGGTTGTGCTTGTGTTTGATTTGGGTTTTTCTTAATTTTTTTGCTGAGGAATGTGGACCTTCAAAGTAATTTCTAGAAATTTGAAAACTGTTCCCTAGCAGAGCCAGTCTGCTTCTGTTTCAAGTTCTGTGCTTCCATTTGGGACTTGCTTCCTTTTTCACATTATTGCTGCAAATAAAATGTCTCCTATAATAAGAAATCCAGCATGAAAATATGCTTCATTACTCCATATGGCAATGAATGCTGATTTTTCTTTGGACTGTCAGGAAGTTTTTATCTGTGTATCAAAACAACAATTTTATTTAATGAACCTTAATTACAGAGGATTTTTTCCAACATCCTTAAAGTTCTTTACAATGACTAATGCTTCAGGACAGGGAGCAGAAGCAACACTGTATAAGATAGTTCCATTTTAAAGGTGTCATGGCCATTGTAAGCAATTTCTGCTGCCCAAGACAGCTTACACAGGTGATTTTCAAATACTGTTTATCTTTATAATATTTATTATCTTTATTTTACCACTTCAATGCAGTTTTCTATTGTATTTAAATAATTATTTACCCTGAGACACTTTATTATGACCTTTCAATAAAGAATCAGCTTATTTATTGCTATTCACATTTTTCATTCACATGTTTGCTGATATAGGAAATTTTTTTCTTAAAACTTTATTTTACTGACTCAACTGTTTCTAAAATAGAATTTATATCATTCTTTCACATGAAAAGGGGAAACTTTCTCAAGCTTTTAGTGTTTGATTAGCCTGTCAGCACCTCAGAGAAGCCAAGATTGCTGTACTTGACCAGTCTGTCAGTATCCCATTGTGGGATTCCTTCCACAAGCAGTGCACTAGACTCAAGTGGCAGTTCAACTGACTTGTGCCAGGTCACACACCAAGCATAGACACCCCTCCTGGGTCTCCACATCTTTACCCACTGCTCACAGTTACCAGCATGCAATGTGTGAGGACTCACACTAGCAGTTTACAGAATAACACTCTTCATCAATAAAATTGTGATGAATTCAAGAATTACTGGTGATAGCATCCGGCTGCAAAAAGATATTCAAAGTAATATACTAATTAAAAGAAATAAACTAAGAAGCTCTAATCCTCAATAAAAGTTAACTTGAGACAATCATTCAGCATACTCACAATATAGTTCTTACTCAATAGGTAACCCCATGGACTGGTCCCTGAAGTTACAATGGAGTCTTTTTTCTAACTTCTCCCCATTCTTAACTCACTTTTATACAATTTCTTTACATTAGGAGGAGCTTGAATAACTTTAGTCATACATCTTACTTAGTGAGGGGTGGTTGTAACTGAGGCAGGTACCTCAGGATAGTACCAGAGAGTACCTTGGGATGGGGACATGCATCAGTCCAAGGAGACTGATTTTGCCACAGTGGCTGATTTAACAACAGGACATCTTCCTTTACCTCCCTTGGTTTTCATTTGCTGTGCAGCTTATTAGCCAGAAAGTACCAACTAGTTCCCTCCTCTGCAGTGGTTTAGACAGAGCCTGGCTTTGGTGTCCCTCCTCTGCTCTACTGTCCTTTTAGGCCCCTTTAGACTTTATTGTGTGGGGGAGGTTGTATATAATGACCATATTCCACCCAGGGAATAGCTGTATTTTTTCCTGTAATTTCCATACTGTTATCTTTTTATCCCCAGTCATCTTCCCACACAATCAAAATAAATCACATTTCCCTTACTTCCCATTTATATATCACACAATGATGAAAGAAAAACAAAAGTAACATTGTAGACCTTTGTATGTTTGCATTTGTCCAGCTACTCCACACTGACATTATTTTCAGATAGGACTTAAAGTATTATCACCATAATGACCACATATCAAACCTAGAAGCTTACAAAGTATATGATAAAAATAGAAAAAACATGATAAATATAGCATTTTGATAAGCAGGAAAGCTTCCCCTAGAGAAAGAAAGAAGTCAGCAGATAGTTTCTATGATTTCCACTTGCCACGTCTCTTTGATAGAGATGAAGAGTATTGCTTCACTATAGTTGTATTTCAGTTCACAATTCATAGTCACATAGACACCTTAGGTTTGCATTGGGATACAGAAAACACTACATCAATAAACTGTTCCCTCTGCTTAGCAGGGATTTTGTTAAAAAATAAGGACCTACACTGTGCTTGAAGATAAGTTTGCTGAACTGGCTTTGCTCATTTGTACTGTGCTCTGAGTGCAAATAGCAGACAGAGGAGGATCCTTAAACATGGTCATTAAAAGCCCTGAATTTCTCTGGGTAAGCTGCATGCCCTGTATCACTGCCATACATTATATATCCTACCCCCTACTGAACAGATAAGACTTTCAAAGGCACAAAGAATGTACTAAAAACCAAAATGCATGTAGAAAGAAAACATATGGATAGTGATAATTTATAAACAAACACTGGATAAAGCAATTGTTACTTCCAAGGTTGTAAGAGAGGCTTTGGGGGGAGGACAGTCTGAGACACGGCTGAGACCTCTATAGTCGAGTTAGGTGTTAGTAGTTTATTTCAGGGTGTGGGAGAGAGAGAGGGAGCCTGCTATGAGCCAGCAGATAGAGCTCAAAGCAGGCTCGGAGAGAACAATACAAAAGGGGGTAGAATATGAATACATGAGCTCAAGACTTAAGATAGCTAAGAAAGAGAGTAACAGAACAGAAGTGAGAGAGCCGGGAAAAAAAGAGGCCGAGCTCTCCTATACAACTACTTATATAACCTATACTTTTGAATATTCTATTCCTTTACTAACCAATCTTTCTAAGTATACTAATACAGTAACATTTGTGTGCAACCTATAGAAATCGCTGCTTTTGCATATTTTTAGTTATCTCAGGGTCTTTCAGACCTTTCCTTATAAGGCTGGGGAGAGGGGTCTCAGCTTAGTTTTATTGGGGGAAAGAATGTGTTCTGGCATACCAGACTGGTTTCTTTGAATTATTCAAACCGTGCTTTCATTTGTATTTCTTCCTTAGCCTTTCTGGCTAAAGAGTCATATTTATAACTTCTTTCTAATTCTACCTTCCCAACACAAGGTGGGAACATTTTCCTTATTGCAAGACAGGAAAGTGAAACACCATTATGAATTTAGAGATTAAATTCTTCTGTACACACACCAGAGAAACTGATTATCTTGACACATGTTGATAGCAAGTTTTTATTTATATCTTACAATCAGAAGATCAAATAAACAGGTTACCAATACTGTACTAAAACTACAGGTTAATGATACCAGTATTTAGAAAAGTTTAGTTTAAGAAGGCTTTTAGCTTTCTGATGCACACAGACTCTTCTCTGTGATTTAAGGAACTTGACATGTAAAGATAGAATGTTCAAAAATATGTTTGGTTTTTTTTAATAGCAAATCTCCTGTATCAGAATATTGGAAGAAACAAGATGATTTCATCATCTGCTGAATATGATTTTGTTGTGATTCTTGTCTCAGTGCAAAAAACTTGATAAAGTTTTCTCCACAAGTGAAAGATGAAAAATGTTACAAATGCCTACTCAGCAGTGAGTTTCGACTATTCTGAAAATGGGATCAAAAACCACAGTGTCAAGTTTACCCTCCTTCAAAATTCATTAGAAAAACATTTTTATTTTTTCCCCTGATGTTAATAGACAAAGAAATACTTATTTCATAACACATTCCCATTCTTTATTAGAATACATATCACTTTTTTCCCTTTCTTTAGTGAAAAATGCCATTCTCTGAAAATATTTGTAAATATCTTATGTATAATGGAATTTGCTAAATCTAGTTTTGATACTTTACAATCACAGTAGTTAACACTGTCAAGACTTGTTCATGACACCCCTGCTGTTGTCTTTGATCTTGTTGCAGGCTTATGCCATATTTACATTAGCCAAATATTTAGCAGGATTCCTTAGACATGCTCAAAGTTCCTTTTCTGTGAAGCAAAGAACATGCTATGACAGCATGGGATATCTGTGTCTCAGATATGAGACACAGCATCAGTCTAGCCACAGATATACTTGACTCCATTGAATTTGACCTCAATGTGAACAAATTTCTTTAGGGGGCTATCACAATAATCTCAGTTGTATTACTTCCGGGACCCCAACTTTTTATATTTATATTTTATATTTTTATATATGACATATTTATGTCCATATACTACATCATTATAAACGTATTGTTGGTGTAAAATGCTCACAAAGTACTACATGCTTCCCTCACAGTTCCAATGACCATGAATCTGAGCACAGAGGGAACTCTAAAATCAAGTTCTGCCTTAAAAAATGCCAAAACACCAAAAAGAACATGCCCTAAATTAGATCAGTTTTTATTTAAAGTGAGGTCTGAAAATTTGTAGCAATTGGCTATTAGTCTCAGAAAAACAATCTGTTGAAAGATTTCCCCTTCCTGCTTCCAGGCAGACCAGAAATACACACAATTTGCTTTGTAGTATTTTCATTTTTCTATACTGCTTCATGAAAGTGCATTCATATAATAAGGCATGGTATAACTGGTCCTCAAAAAGTATGCTTGAATAAATTTACAGATTTTGTTTAATAGAACCCAGAATGTAAAGAAAAAAAGAAAAAAAAATCATCACCAAAGGATGACTTAAAAACTAAACCCCTCATCTTGCAACATTGCAAGCAGTACTCCTTCTAAATAATAGGAAGTATGCTGTAGAGCTGGAGGCCATTTGCAACCTCAACTGTTATGATTGCCCCAGGCTCTTGAATGCTATGAATAATTTCAAAGTTCAATGAACTGTTCATTCACCAGCAGAATTAAAATATTTTCTGGCAGAATTTCCCTTCCTAATGGAAACTCCGAATCTAGTCTTTTAAAGTCAACAAGGACAGGGTGAGTGAACTAAGTAATAATATGGCTGAGGTAGGGAATCTCCAAACTGAGGCTATTTTGGTAGTTTTGAAAATGCAATGGATCAGCCAATGGATCAGCATGATTAAATTATGCCATGCCAAAACTATCACTATTGCCGCACTAGAAGACAACGGGTATACGATCTCTAAATAAAATTTCCAAAACACCTATAAGACAGCAGATATCAGCACTTGCAAACCTTCAACTTGCAACTGATTTCATCCCAGGACAGTTTAAAATGCCTGAGGTGTACAGGTCCCACAGCCAAGGCCAAGAATCACAAGGTAAATGCTCTGTGTCCTTCCCACATCACCATAAGCCTGAACTATGGGTAGACAGTTCACCCACAAAAGATGTTATCACTGAGCAACCTGACCTAGATCAGTCAACCATGTCCCTTGCCATGGCAGGGGGATGAAACTAGATCAGCTTCAAAGGTCCCTTCCAACCTAAACAATTCTATGACTGTTAGATAGAGGCATGCGGGAGCTCAGGACCTCTGAACAATGAACCAATCTGATTACATAGAAGCCGTTTATTGATAACATTATGCACTTATTTATACATTCTAAAACTATTGCACACACCGATCAGGCATTTCTTGATTGGTGCCTCTATTCTGTCCACGCATTCAGCATGCACTCCTCAGGATTGGTAATTGGTCACAGTCCAGGTGTTTGACCACCCCCTGTTATCTGGCTCTTGTGGTCTTGTTTTTCTGTTTCTCAGCCTCTTCTTTCTTATTTTAGAACAATTTATGTCTCAGTAACCTTGAGGAATTCCAGAGGGTATGATAAGAAATTCTACAGATGGTTTGGCTGGAGCACAGTATGGCCTAAGTTACTCAGATACATTGCTACACAGGCATCTGAGTGATGTCAGGCATGTAATGATCACACTTCATTTTTACCTCTCAAAATAAAATTCCTGCCTTTTTGATCACCTAGTCCAAATCCTCCATCAAAACTTTAAAACTGGATGCATGTGCTCCTACAGAACCAACACAGAGTCAGGTACAAGAAGGTCCTTCCCACCACAGTTCCTTATCTCTTTCCAGAGAATCACAGAATATCCTGTGTTGGAAGGGAACCACAAAGATGATCGAAGTCCAAGTGCTGGTCCTACATAGGACAACCCCAAGAATCGCATCATGGATGACCACCAGTGTGGGATTCATAGCAGAAAGAAAATACTTGCAGCCTCACAGGCTGACATTTGCACTATTTTAATGAAATATATGAATAAGTCCGAGGTGCAGGCTCTGCAGTCTCCAACATTAATGCACATTCATAGATAGCACTTCGGGAAATGTCTCATTGCAGCTTTTATTTCATGCAGGCAGTTTTTGTGGCACAGAGCTGGCTGGTTTCAGAGAATGCTATAGAAATACATCTACACTTTGAGTGACTTTGTCAGAAAGGCTTACTTTAGTTTTGAAACCTGTCAGTATTTCACAGTTTCTGGAACAAGCTGTCAGATTTCCTTTGGAAGGGAGAAAGGAGGGGATGTACATCCACTGAAGGAAAATAACTAACACAGAGCTGGATTCAGACTCAAATAAGCAATTATTTCACTGAATAAGGACTACAGGTTTTGCATTACTGATTTTAGGTGAAAAACAATTCTAGGATTTGGCCTTCATATTTAAGCATGAGGCTATTTTATAGGACTTACCTGCCTAAAAACCAAAAAAAGACTTAAATTCTGCATGAGCACAAGATGCATAGAGAAAAGCTTCAACATGTGAAAATTAATACTGCAGACACACAATAAACAGACCAGCAATGATTGCAAGCTTGTATTGTTCAATACAACAGCATCATTCAAAAAAACAACTTGCAATGGAGCAAAATATCACAGAGCTTTGTAGTTACACATCCTCTGACTTTTGAATGCAAAACCTATTTCTGTTACCTGCAACATTGTCAAGCTGAGGTTTATCAGCATGAGACAGCACCCTGACATACCTGTTTAATTTTTTTTACAGAACCAACTAACTGTTATATTGGAGTCACAGGAAGAGATGGAATAGATGGGATACACCATACATAGGCATAGAAAAACAATACCAGCAAGTTTTAGTGCAGTGTTTGGAAAAACAAGTCTTCGCATTCACTGTAAGACTCACCTTTCTTGTCCAGGAATTGTGTAGTTTGTGGGGATATTCTTGAAGTACGAAAAATAATTCCACAAAGATAACCAAGAAATAATCTGCTGAAAGAAATAATCACATCAAGGCTTACCACAGTCTCTCAAAAACCACGTACTTATACCTCCACCACTCTTAATAAAACCACATTACCACCAACCTTTTAAACTAACTATGCCCCAGCAAAAGCATAATAGAAACCCAGCAGCTGTCAGGCACAGAGTTACATAAAAAAGAGACTATTCCAATGGTTTCTGTTAGACAGAGGAAGAGAAACCATTCTTTTTCTCCTCACATAAAAATAAAGGTTATAATAGTGAAGGGTTGAATAAAAGCAAGAGCAGTTACAGAAGAAACTGATAAATCAGGAGAGACATGCTTCTGGGGCTGTACATTTAGAAAATCTGCATCGGGCAAAAATTTTCTACAGTGGAATATCACTTACATATCTATATAGCTAATGCCATCAGCCAGCCATGTGTGAAAAGTGAGAGCTAATGTGCACCATCCAGAAAACTCCCACTGACACACAGAAGAAGTCTTTTTATCTAGTATATAGTCTTTTTATCTATTCTTGCCTTTTGCTGGGGGAGAGCAATAGAGGAACACAGTAGAGGGCCAAAATACTTAGTCTGAAATACTAAATGCTAAGCAAACGCCTTGCCTCTGTTGTCACAGGTGATTCCCATTAAAATGAAGTAATTCAGCTGTGAAGCAGTGTAGCCTACTTGGTTGACTGTCCCCATGTAGATTCAAGTATGAAATGATAGATACTCTGAAAAAAAATGAATCAAAGAAGCCTGGAGTACGTGGAATTTTTCATATTCCTGGTTCAATGACACATGTCTGTAAGTATGTTCATCCAGTGTTACAGCTGTAATTTTTAGCATACAGCTCTTGAGCCTTCTTTCAAAACACTGGGGACTCACATAAAAGACTAAGTCCTCTCTTAAGTGGTAGAATTGCCAAAATAATTACAGGATAAGGAAGCAAAGGGCAGTCCAGAAGCAAGACTGTTTTCAGCCCCAGGGTTTGAAAGGATGCAGGCACTAAAGTCATGTAATGGGGGTATTAAGAATTCCTTTTATAGGATACAGTGCTAAATAGGAGAAAAGAAAACATTATCATTCAATTTGTTCTAAATCAATGCATAATATTGAGAGGATTCACATTTGTATCTGAGTACAATATTTAAATTATCACTAAACCTATTTTCTTGACAGATTTCTTATTGTAAGCCCTGATCTGATTCAACAAGCAGTCACTGGGGCTATTCATATGCTAGAATACTCAAATACTCAAAAATACTCAAATGTTAAATGATGGAAGATGCATTCAAAATAGTAGCTGAAATAAGAAATGAAACACGTATTTTTGAGTCAGAAAGGCTACATTAGACTCTGAAGAAGTACTAGGATTGAAAAAGGAAGTGCTGTTACAGGTGGGAAGACCCCATGTAGCTTTCCCTGGCATCTAGTTTACACCAAGCCTCTGCAGCTTTTCTGGACAAAAGAAACAACACTCTTTTAATGATAAAAGCATAACAGAATTGAGGATTTGCCTCAGTGCAAGAAGTATGCTGATGTTGACTTGGAATCTTATCATTACTTTTATGTTTTAGAGCCTTATTACATCTGGATGAAGTGATTGAGTATTTCAGGAACACTCTTGCCTGAAATGAGGGCCTTGGGCACTCATGGACCTCTTGCCATCACTAGCTCAGCCAGCAACCTATGCACTGCAAGTTGTTTTCAGTGAAAAATTGATGCGGGATCTCGGTCTCTTCAGGGCTGAGTTCTCTTGGAATCCTCCTCCATGGGGAGTTTCACTTATCTTAGTTCTGTGTCAGGAAAAATACTCTAAATGCTTGTTCGGTTTTTGTTTCTTGTGTTTATTAATATATTATCAAAAGACTTGGCAGCCCTCCCCAGACTTTCTGCTCAAGTTCAACCCACCATCAACTGGCTCAAATTGGCTCGAATGGCGTAAAACGGCCTTGAAATACAAAGCTCTTTTATCTTTATACTCATTTTCACCCAGTTTTTATTAAAAATTAATTAATTTTTTTAGTGACCCAATGACCAAAACCCTGTGTGCTGCACTGCAGCATTCTCTATCAAATCACTTATTACTACCCAAAAACCTCTAGAAGAAGATGAAGAAGAAAGAAGGAAAAAGAGACAACACCCTAAATCCTTCATCTTTTCTTCTTTTCTCTAAACTAGTCTAAATCTTTAACTTTTTCACCCAGTGACTTAAGAAAACTACCTAATTTACACACTCACACTCTTAGCTTTTCTGTTTAACAGCTGTTCTCATGGTGTTATATGAAATTCAGTGTTTTCTTGGATATCAAAGCCAGGTATCAGAGATAAGGGCACAACTCTGTGCCTCAGACTCCAACATCTCCCCCTTCTCTTTGCCAAAAAAACCCACTTTCCTTAACTATGAATGAGTCAAACAGATGATGCCTAGACCTGACACATTGGCCAGAGCTCTCCAGACATTTTCCCTTGACTGATTCATGGGCAAAACTGTGTTGCCTAAGGCAACCAAAGAAAGGACAAGGCACTAATACAATAACTGATTGATCTTCTTGTTCAACAGCCCCATCTTCCATAAGAATTCTCAGATGTCTGAACAACCCTCCCTCCCAGAGTTCCCAGTCCACAAATTTCCACACGCAGGTTGTCTGATATTCAAGATGCCAGATTCTGTCTTCATGCTGGATCACGTCTGTGTGCTTGCTTCTCGGTTTCTGGGGTCTCCGTCTGCTTGCTTCTCAGCTTGATATGGTTTCACATGCTTTGCGGGAACTCACTTCGGTCCTTGAACCTGTGGAGACACAAGCATACCCTTTTCCCCAGGTGATTAGTTGAAATGGACCTTCAATCCATCCTGAATCTAAATATCTAATCAAAACCAAAGGATTTTCTCCCAATTTCACTTGAGTACCATTAGAAGAATACCCGGTAATTGGCAGAGTTGGTTTTGTAAAAAAACTGTTCAGAAAGAGCCGTTCAGAAAATTTGCAATATATATAAGATTTTTACGCTTTTTCATAAAATTTAAAATATATAAGGTTTTTATGCTTCTGAGGCATAGCATCTGTTCCCCCTTTTTTTTTTTGTAATTAAAGATATCCGTTTTCTTGTTTTGAACATGAAAAACCATCAAAGTAAAACACATGTACATGTATACATATAGTATATAACACTTTTACAGCAATCAAGAACTTGTTAAGATGCATAATTGATATTATGTGATATTATAAGATCTGAATAATCTATAGTATAGATTACTGAATGTATAAAATGTACTATCATCCCAGAGTCTGCAACAGCTGATAAATCAGTGACAGACTGGAAAATTATGTCCGGGTAACAATTCTCCAAGCTCACTGTAAAGATCCAGTGCTATATTAATTTATTGATTGCCAAGTCAAACTGACTTGAATATTGTTTTGATGCAGAAAACATCTGGGTTTATTGGTAAATTCTCCATCCAGCTAAAGTTGAGGCTTGGCAAGGGCCTCAGCTTCAAACTGGAGGGATGCCCTTAGCTTAATTTTCTTAAACAAAATTCCTAACAATTAGAATTTAATCAATTATCTGTTATTTGGATCTTTTTCAGTTTAACTTTGAAAGTACTGAAAACTGTGTTGAATTAAATCTATAATATACTTATTCGAAAGAAGGAAAAGATTAAAGAATGAAAGAAACCTGCTCATGGTTAACTATGTAATCTTTCAATTCAATTTTAAGGAAATGCATTTTGCAGAAGTTGTAATTACATCACTAGTACTTGGTGATCACCTTATATATATATAATATTTCTTTATATAACTTTATATTATACAGTGCTACACTAGCAGTAGATGAATAGAGAAGATAACATTTTTAAAACATTCATGCATTGAGAATATTGAAGCAAAGCAAAAATCTTTTAAATTTATTGTGATGAATGACTATCATAATTTTTCATGTTATTTATAAAAGCAAAACCAGCAGATATTATCAAAAATGCAATATCTATATGTATTCTATTATGCAATATCTATAAAATTTTTGATTTATTTTTGAAGACACTTCATTCAATAAGGGTTTCTCTGAAGCTTAATTATGACTACAACAATTTGCAGATTAGCCAGCAATGCAACTTACAGTGCTTTTGATTTTTACATTGCCTAATTAAAATGTCCTTTTTTTTTAAAGGTAGATAAATTATTACAAGATTTTTGCCTGTTATTGTTGACCATTTCATTTTCGCCTCAAATATGGTTTGTATTATTCTTTTTATTATTGTGAAAATTGTTTCTGAAGGACCTGTAGGGAAAACATCCATTCTATTATTAACAATGAATTTTTCTTTGAGGTATCTCATTGAGATATGAGACCATAGTTGCATGTTTCTTTTTAGCACTGTAAGAAAGAATGGTTGTGGCATGGCACAACAATGCACCTATCTCTTCTGAAGACCTTCAATGACCTTCTTAAGGGCTTCTTGAGCTTCAGGTGTGAAGGTTCCAGGAGATTCAATGTTGCCTTCTCCTATTAGTAGGTCAAAGAGTGATGCACGTTCATCACTGATGGCTGTTCTCTGGTCTTTGAAGAAGGACTTTTCAATGGTATCTTCACAAGGGTTCTCATTCTTTGATGCTTTAGGATCGAAAATACATCCTTTGGATGACATATAATGTCAAAGAATTCTTAGTGTTATCAGTTCTGGGTTGCTTGGGAAGCTGTAGATTGTTCTGCAGATGGAGTTTGATTGGAGCTCCCCACAGATTGTGTTCCTTGAGGGATGTCGGATTGCTGAGTCACTGTCATTACTTGTGTACTTCTCTTCCCATTCCCTGGAAGGGGTAGGAGTTTTCTATCCGCATCTCTTTTTGAGTGACATTGGCTTGCATAATGTCTTCCTCCTCTGTATCTTAGGCAAAGACCTGGTGCTTTTGTGTTTCCTGAAGGATCTGTGCTCTGAAGGCACATTTTTTTCTATGTGTCCATGTTTCCCACATCTGAAACATGGCTTCTTGTTGCTTGATTTCTGCCTTTCAGCTATTTTGTGGAAAGCAGCCCAGGGATGCTGGACTTCGTGTTGACATGTCCCAAATCCACAGGTTCATGCCTGCTATTTGCTGAAACTGCTGCTCAACTGCTTCTACAACATCTTGAAGCACTTCTGCAGGCAGGTCTGCTATTTGAGTTTCTGGCTTATGGTGTGGCACGTTGTTACCGCTGAAGATCAATAGATCACGCGAACACAGGTTGAGGTGTGGTGAAGGAAAGAGCAGAGTTTATTTTTCTTCTCAGGATTTATAGGTTTCTTACCATGGCCAGGGATTGGATGGTCAGGGTAACACTTTCTCACTGCACTGGCCATGAGAAATGCTCATCACAAGATGTGTAACAGAAAGAATGTATACATATGTATGTTTATAGTTACTGTCCTGGGAAAGTCCTTAGAAAACTATGTTAGCAAGCTCAGAAGCTGAGTTTTCAGGGCAACAGCACGTCTCCTTCCATTTGAGCCACTGTGATGTCTGCATATGGTCCTCTGGCATATTTGTTGCTCAATTCAAGGAGAGCTTTTCTCCATCTTGAATTCCACAGTATATATTGCGAATCCGTGAAAATTGTTGAGGCTATATATTTGCAGACATATGGCAACATTCCATGACTGCAGAAAAGACCTTTTAATAACTGTTTAAAATATGGAGAACCAAGTCCTTTTCTTTCCACAGCATCCAATAAATCCTTTAAAAGCAAACGATCCACAGGCTCCCATCTAGGAACATCATCTCTTCTTCCAAGCCTCACTGGCAGCACAGTAATGTCCTCAATTTTTCTGAAAGCATCACCTCCTTTCTTGAAACATACCTGCATATCAGGTCCTCCCCCTTCTCTTTGAGGGAGAATTGATATAGATTGTAGCTTTGGTTGTTGAGGAGCTGTAAGTATGGTAGAAAAATCCACTGGTTGTGGATTTTGGCTGCACACAGCATCCATTAAATCTTGAAGAAGTGGAGAAAATTGTAATCTTGTCAAAGAAGAGATGTGCTGTCCTAAGAACCAGTCCTTTGGAGCAGTCTTTTGAAAAGCTGAAATATCGGCTTGAAGCAGAAAATCTGGTATTTGAATCGATGTCAGAGGAATCCCTTCACCAGTGATAGATATTATGTTGTCATCTGATACATGCTGGCTTACAAATGTAGAAAAAGTTGAAGGCTGTTGTGATGCTGTTTGCCCACAAGGTGGCGCTGCTGCTCCACGAAGCAGCTCTTGTTCCGATTTTATAGGCACCTGTAATTCAGACTGGATATGAACCTGAGAAAAAAGTTCTAAAAGCCTATATTTAGGGAGAAACTCCTTTTTAGCAGATAAATCCCTTTTAAGGTGAATGCTGCTTGTGCCAGAAACTGGACTCTGAACAGGAATCGTAACTATTTTCCCCATTTCCAGGTTATTTTCACACACGGATTGCGTAACATCGACATGAACGAGAGAAGGTGCATGCGCGGCTTGGCGGGGAGCGGTGCCAGCCTCCGCCTCGGTGGGCTGGGGCCTCCGTGTCATCGATAGTGTCATTGGTCCAGCAGCAGGGCGTGGCTTAGCGATTTTGGCCAGCCCCTTAGTTGCTTTTGCTGCACGACGGGGAAGGCTTTTTGGCACTGCCCCGAGCTCCCCCTTTTGGGTGGGGTTAGCAATGCTTCATGGTCCAGCTGTCCCACCGTATCCGCATTTTGTGGCTCCGCCTCTTGGGCAGCCTCTGGCCCTGCCTCTTGGGGGGCTTCTGGGTCTGCCTGCTGGGAAGACCTTTCTGAACTAGCCTTTTCTGACATCATCTGTAGGCGGTCAGTTTCAT
Source organism: Pseudopodoces humilis (assembly GCF_049639895.1). Classification (NCBI taxonomy): domain Eukaryota; kingdom Metazoa; phylum Chordata; class Aves; order Passeriformes; family Paridae; genus Pseudopodoces; species Pseudopodoces humilis. Next base: position 11,997,859 of record NC_142206.1, on the reverse strand, counting down.
CAGAGGGCGGGGTCCTGCTGTCCTCTCTGGCTCCTCTGACGTACTTGGGGAAGACAGGGGAAGGGGTTTCTCTGAGGGTGTGGTTTCAAAAACAGCGCAGGTTTTTTCTAACCTTTTCTTCCCCCTCATAGGGGTTTGCATGGACCGTGAAAATTCTAGAAATACTCGGTCCAATTTATCATGCTTCCCCATGAGACCTCGTATTCTTAAATATTCTTGCAAACTGCTCACTTTGTTTTCTGTACTAATTGCGATACCCTCCGCCTTTTCAGTTTTCCCCCGCGCCCCTCCCTCCTCCGCCATGTCCTCTGAAGGGTTGGGGGCTGGGAATTCCGCGCCGCTGACGGATTTTGGAGTTTCCCACGGTTCCGGAAAGGGCAGTTCGGTCTGGGTGGCTGGGTTTCCTCTCCTCCCGTCCCACCCTCCTGGGAAGGCAATTTTGGAAAATGATACTGATACATTACATTAAAGAGACTATTACTTGTCTCTATCATATTTCCATGCCCCCGTTTTCCCCGGGTATTTAACTCTTTTAACCTCATATTTGCATTTGCCCATATACAGGGCTCAAACAATTGCTCCGTGCTTATGGTGGAGTAATTTTCTTTTATCCAGAGCAGTAGAAATTCCAACTCTTTCCTCTGAATTTTATATAAGGACTGCTCTGTTATTTTTTCTAATTTCTGTAAAATTGCCTGTTCTTCCTTAGAGATATTCGATCCCATTTCTTAGGTTGGACAGAGTTTACCAGACCCGTTGGCTATCTCTGTGGATTACTGACTAGCAGAATCCGATGTTTCCAAGTCCTGGGCCCTTGGAACTCTGGAAGTTGATAGCAGATATATTTGTCCGGACATCTTTCTTTCAGGAACCAGCTGCTCTGGTCCAGGCAGGTGTTGATCGAGTCTTCTTTGAGCTCTTACTGACACACACGGAGCACCACTTGATGCAGGATCTTGGTCTCTTCAGGGCCGAGTTCTCTTGGAATCCTCCTTCACAGGGAGTTTCAATTATCTTAGTTCTGTGTCAGGAAAAATACTCTAAATGCTCATTAGGCTCTTGTTTCTTGTGTTTGTAACTTTTTTAATCTGTTTTTTTTTTTCTCTCTTTTGATTCTTGCTGTATTTCTTCTCACACGTGGATTTCCCAGTCTCCTCTGAGTTGGGCTCCTTCGGAATATTCCCTCACAGGGAGTTCTGCTTATCTCAGTTCTCCAGGTCGGGAAGAAAGCTCCAAAGCCTGTTAGGATCTTGTTTCTTGTGTTTATTAGGATGTTATCACAAAACTTGGCAGGTTTCTCAGACTTTCTGCACAAGTTTAATTCACTGCAATCTGGCACATTTTGGCTCTGACAGCACAAAATAGCCCCAAACCATGTATCTTTTTGTATCTTTATGCTTATCCAATTAACAATAGACATGTATATTATTTTTCTTAATGACCAAATGATCCATCACCTATGTGCTACACTGTGACATTTTTTATCCGATCACCTACTATTACCTAAAATCTTCTAGGAGAAGAACATGAAGAAGAAAGAAGAAGGAAAAGAGACAACACCCTAAATCCTCCATCTTGTCTTCTGTTCTCTAAACTAGTTTAAACTCGAAACTTTAGCTTTTTCACCCAGTGACTTAAGAAAACTCTAATTTACACACTCACACTCTTAGCTTTTCTGTTTAACAGTTGTTCTCATGGTGTTATATGAAATCCAGTGTTTTCTTGGATGTCAGAGCCAGGTATCAGAAATAAGGGCACGCACTCTGTGCCTCAGACTCCAATAAAAAAATAGTATAGACTCTAACCTGATAAATACTTCTAATTGCAAACAATAAACTCATGAGAAATAAATTAATATTAGATTAGCTGCAAGGTAAAGGAAAATCAATTGGAATATTCACTGAGTCCTCATGGAGGTAAGAGGGAACTTCATTTATTGTATAACTCAGTACATTCTTATGTGTTTTTTTCAGGGTTCATGCAGCTTAAGCAAAACTACTGTTGGCTAGTTCATCCTGCTTATCATCCTCATCTTAATTTTCATTCTTTACAGAGACTTGAAGGTTACTGCCCCTGGGGCTGTAAGCTGGGTTGTACAAACAAGCTTTGAATAAAATATCGTGTCCTTGGTCTGCAAGAATATTCTCTACAGCAAGGTTAGTGCAAATCTCTGATGGACATAACCCCACCAAAATCAACCCCACAGAGCAGGTTACAGAAGGCAGGTGTACAAGGTTCGAATTTCACACTGTTCAAACCAATAAAATGAGGATTTCTTTTTAGTAAAGGTTAATGCACATCTGGTTTGAAAAATGAACTCAAAAAATACAGTTCACACATGTGTACAAAGTATTTTGCATTCAAAATACTCCAAACAACCAACAGAAATTAGGCTGAGAAAAAAAAAAACAGCAGCGAAATTAATCTGAACATTTCTAACTTAAATTTATTTATTATTTTACCTTGTAATCATTTGATGGGATTGCTTGGTCTTTTTAATTTACTAGTCAGAATTAAATAGCATACTGATCACTTTTCAGGTTTCCTGGATAAGAATACTCTGATGTTCAAGGACATGAAGATGCGCTTTTTTGCAATCTTTACCTTCAAAAGCATTTGCTCAGTATTTTTTCTACTATATCAGGGCATTCCAGGTACAAATGATGCTTACAAACATCCTAAAACGAGACACAGTTCAGTAAAAAAAAAATAAAAAATTCTAAATTGGAAGAGTTTTCTCTGTCCAGAAAGTCACTCACAGTAGTGGCAAAGCAAGTAGAGGATGTTGCATTTACGAAAGATTACTTGTGTTTAATATATAGAAGAATTTCCCCAGGTTCCTCCCTATTGAACACACAATGATGAAGATGGGTAGGGTAGTGACTTGTAGAAAGCAGTAGAATCCTATGCCATGGTGTTGACAGGGCACACAGAAACCCACGGAAGTGTTCTGCCCAGGTTCACAGGCATGAAAGCCCACAATGAATATTCAAGTCAGCCCACTCATTCCCTCGCCATACATCACACTGTCTAACAATAAAGCACATGTCTGTCTGTCTGTAATATATTATTGTGTAATTTTCCCCACCATACTAGACACAAGTTAACTCCATAAAAAATTATTCTAAACCAGCATTGATTGATTGGGTCCATGGACTAAACTCAGATAATGTACTCATAGACAGATCACAGAATCACAGAATGAACTAGGCTAGAAAAGACCTTTGAGATCATCAAGTCCAACTTATGACCTAACACCACCTCATCAACTACACCATGGCCCTGAGTGCCATGTCCAGCCTTTTTTTAAACATGTCTAGGGACAGTGACTTCACCACCTTCCTGGGCAGTCCATTCCAGTGCCCAGTCACTCTTCAAGTGAAGAATTTTTATCTGATATCTAACCTAAACTTCCCCATGCACATCTGTGTCCTCTTGTTCTGTCAGTTGTTGCCTGGGAGAAGAGACTAACCCCCACATGACTACAACCTCCTTCCAGGGTGTTGTAGTGATAAGGTCTCCCCTGAGCATCCTTTCCTCCAGGCTAAACAACTACAGTTCCCTCAGCCATTCTTTACAGGGCTTGTGTTCCAGACCCTTCACCAGCCTTGTTGCCCTTTTCTGGACATCCTTATTTCAACAGAAAAATCCCCTGTATCAAACAGATAACCCAAATTCAGCCTAAGACCACGTACTTAACTTGCTCCTAGTCTTCCCATAATCATGAATATTGAATTCATCTTCTTAATAAGGCCTAGGCTGTTGCTGGAGTCCTGTAGCTTTATTATGCAATGAAAAAATGAAAGGGAGTAACGTTACACATTGATCCAGGACTATGGCTATAAACAGCTGTCTGGCACAAGCTCCCGCTGGAACTGTGCTGTCCCAAGCATGCTGTCAGCACAAGCTTCCTTCACAAGGCCATTTTGACCACTTACAATCTCAGTGACAAAACCTTCCCTCCTCTTTTCAAGACTGACACTTCCTAGGGCTCAAAATTATTTCCTTTACTCTGGAATGTTCTCAGAGGTATTCCAGGGAACAACTTACTTGGAGATTGTTCTTATCTGTTGGATCTTAGCTTTTTCAGAAAGAAAGAGCAACTTGGCAGAATCCAGGACAGATATGCACATTCTGCTATTCTGACACAATTACATTGCAGATGGTACTATTCCACACAAGCTGAATATTCAACCCTTACTGATTCTGACTTTTTCAATAATAGACAACTTCCAGGAAATCATTGTTATCACCAGTTTAACATCTCAGACTTGATGACAAGAAAGAACTGGGAGGAATTGTGGACATCATTTTCTGAACCTGAGAGAGTTTCAAGCTCTCAGGGGCTGATCTGTTCCCAAGGGAAAGTATTTTGGGGATTTCTCTCAAGGACGGTTGCCAAAACAAGGGTTTACTTTCCCAGAAAAAAGACCCAGATGTTCTGAAAGTATGTTTCTCTTGTCCCAGCAATGGGATGAGGGACATGTTGTTCCTTCTACCAATCAGGATAACCTGTATCAGAACACCTTATAAAAAGGGTTGAAAGACTCCGAAATAAAGGCTTTTGCCTCCTGAGATAAACCTTTGGCTGATGTTCTGTGATTCAAACCCTCACTCTATCCTTCATGTCCTCTAGTGACAAGGATTTTTTTTTAAAAAAAACTCACTAGAGTAAAAATTATTCAATGGAGTCCCATGGCTACAGGCATGCTGAAGTCATTCCATACTCATCATGGCATATGAACATTGTATTCAACTGTAATCAGTCTTAATACAGTATAGAACTATAATTATAAAGTGATTTTGATATCAGAAATGGCATTGCAGTACCTCACTTAAAATTACCCTCCCTTAAAATAGGATGTTAAGACTTTTGTTTAGCAGAGAGACAGTAAGTTAGGCATCAAAGCAGGCTTTGGCAAGGAGAAAGTCAGACACTTATCTCACAAGACATGGCTAACAAAATAAGGATTAAATGCATGCTGAATTCTGCTCTGGAACACTTTCCTAGAAGTTCTGAATTATGTCTTTTGTCTTAAAGGGAAGTAAGGAAAACAAAAGGATAAAGGCAAGATGATGATTGCAAGCATCATGTATCCCTTCACTAAGCATGGGCCAGGATTGAGACGTGTCAGATGGTACAGGATGTAGTTGTGATTCAGCTTCTTCTTTCTAACATTAAAAACACTTTCAATCCCTCAAGACTATTTTCTGCCACCAAGTCTCTGATGGGAATGTAAGAGAGGCAGCACTGACATTCAGCATCTGCTCTCAGAAGCAATGAATTAATAAAACCATTTTCTGACCTTCATGAAAAAATGACAGGACTAGCCTAAAACCAAAACACTGTTCCACTGAGATATTTTCACTCCTTTGTATATTAAGCTTATTTAATTAGACGAACATCAGACATGAAATTCAACTCAGACCCTCACTTTCTCATTCACATAAACAATAGCGTGTCCAGTATTTTAAAAGAGTACTAAAGTGGAATAATGAGTATAAAATAAAACTATTAAAAAACAATGAGTACTTACAAGTAAATGAAAATGCAGCACTATTCCTGCTGCAATTCAGAGAAAGTCTCCAAAACAATGGTTTCTACACTGAAAAGAATTTAAACTATGCAGTAATCCTAAAAATCACTATTTACTCAAGAACAAGGAAAGTGATGAAACATAATAGCTCTCAAAACAAACTCCTGCAAATCAGTTAACAGTTTCTCTTAATCCAGAGATTAACAAATTTGATAAATGAGGTTTGTGTTGCATTTACATTTTCAATGAAAAGAAGAATAAGAGGAGCTCTAAAAAACCAAGTATTTCCCCAAATACCATGAATTATCATGTTAAGCTGCAGGATGCACAGCCATAACAAATCTGTTATACTTCATTCTGGAAAAATCTCAAGACAATTAGTTATATTTCTGAAGAACAGTATGACCCATTTCTATTCCAATTAAAATTTCCAACTTCTTAATTATGTAATATATATCATATATATATAATATAATTTTTATATTATCTGAACTATAAAATAGATATTTTCTAAATATTGGATATGTATGTATCTATGACTGTATACACACACACATACATATATATATATATATGTATGCCTTTTTCACGTAACCTTATTTGGAAGTCATTAATATGGAAGGGATACACATCATACCAACACACCTACTGAGACTTGTAGGAGATCTTAGTCTGTGCAGGAATTTTTAGCTTTTTTAAGGAGTCAGCATGAGGCAATTATGCTTTCCACTTACTATTCCACTTTTTCCACCTGCACAGCTTTTTCTCCACTACCAGTCATAAAATCTCCCGTGTGCTCCCAATGCTTGCCAGGAGCTGCCAAGCATCTTAATCACTGCACAAGTCTAGTGTTTCCCTGGAAAGGCTCATTGTCTGCTGATTTGTTTTAAAGTTGGTAATAAACAAGTATACATTTGATTTACTGTGAGTGGATATCAGAGGACAATAAAAGCGTGGGAACATGAAATCCTCTTCCCATTGCCACACTCCTCTAGTATGGGATTAAAACATTAACATTCTCAGACACTTATGTGCCCTGAAAAATATGGTAAGCATTTTTGGAAACACCAGTGAATAAAGATCATTTACTGCAACAAGATTTATTGGCAGCACAATACATCAGTGAAATTCTGAAAGTAAACCACATCTTTACTTATTTATTAATTTTCATTATGGTTAGTGGGATGAAACCTATATGGCCTATGTTATGATTTCTGTTCAATTCTTCATAGAGCCTTCACTAAATATAGTCAGTCTCAAGGAAAGCAGAAGTTTTCATGTAATTTTATGAAATTTTTCTTCAAATCACACTATTTCAAATTGAAAAATAAAGATATTACATAGTTACATACTACATTACATAGTTACATATTACATTATTGTTAACTGACATACCAGAATTGTGCTTGTTCTAACAGTGTGTCAAATGTTCTTGTTTTTCCATATAACTCTGGAATTCAATGGTTAGAACTTCCTAGAACTTCATTATCATGTTAAATAATTGTTTTTTACCTTTAGTTTTCCAGTTTCTATTCTCTGTTTATTTGACTATGATGTACCATTTCCCTGTAAATGAAATCCTAAAATCATTACTCATATATTTAGATATAGTCATTGTGTCTAGGTGAAGTTTAGGTATGTTCTTGTCTTGTTTCAAGGACACAATTGAGGGAAAGAAGTGTTGGTATGTTCATGTAATCACATGTTACCATACATGTCTTATACATGTCAGAATATGCATGCATGGTGGCAGACTAATTTATGTGTCATTAAAAGTTTTATCCTTAAGTTCTAGTCTGATACTCTACACAAAAAAAGGAAAAAGAAAAGTGGTAGATTTTAGTCGAGTATGTTGTCAGACATTCCAGCATGTGTTGACTGCCAACATCAATTTGTGATGCTTTCTTTCGGCAGAGAAACTGTGTATTACTTTTGTCTTAAGGTAAAGGTTTAACTTTAAAGTCACATTTCCAGGATGAAAGAACAAGAAATCCACGTCTGTGTCCTTTCCTTTTTGGGTTCCCCCAACCTTGCAACACTGATTTAAAACCTGTGAGTGAATCCAAGTGTTCCCCAATAAGCAAATTAATGAGTTCTTCATAAAAGATCCAACAATGCAAACACACACAAATAGTACACTTACGTATGAAAATACAAGAGCCTTGTAGAAGACTCTGCTAGATGTCCCTGCTCCCACAACCCACTTTTTTCATGCCACTCTGTTTGGTAAGGGCTGAAGCATTTCTCAAGTCTAAAGATGCGACTATACAGAGTGACCCATATTAGTGAGTGATCAACCAGTAGAAAAAGAACCACAGAGTGTTAGAACAGCAGTATCAAGACAATTTTGAGCAGGATAAAATTTCAGCCAGAATATATATTTTTAATAGGGTGCTTTATAGCTGTACCAGTCTCTTGGAATCCAGAGTTCATAGCCGGGAACAGACTGTAAACCCCTGTGTCAAACTGGTGAGGCTTATTTGACATGCAGAAGCAAGATCTGTGAGAGCTTAATTCCTTTCCATATCCAAGATATGAAAGAGGTGCCCTAGGCAGGGCTAGAGAATATCAGTGCCTGCAGAAATCAAGTAGAATCTACAAAAGCCAAGAATCATCTGTTCCCATTCTCATCCAGATGTGAGGAAAATTTTACTTGTTTTAGAATTAATTTTATACCAAATAACTCCAAGTCTACCTCTGCTAACATGCTTGAGGGAGGAAACATATGCAGCTCTATGGCTTGGAAAGGTGCACAGTGATTTTTCAGACTGTGTAGCAGCACAAAGGCAAGCAGAGTGCATACTGAGCTTGATAAGTAGTGAAATCTTCCTCTTGGTTTAACTGCCCTTGTACTCAAACAGAAGCTATTTAATGAAGAAAATTTATGCTTGGATATAGTAACTGTAAACAGATGTTCTTTTTGTATTCCCTAATTACTGTCCAACTGAGGTATTCTGGACTGACAAAAGCATCTTATGAACATGCTCAGCACAGTACCTATAAGCATTCTTTGGTTTAGCCAGAAAGTGGAAGGAAGTTTCACAAGGATTTAGAGTTTATCATTATATGCTTTTACAGATTTTATTCAAGGTTATGATACTACTGAGTTTTACACTGAATCTTCCCAAATGTTCCAGTGCTTATACGTATGTTTTTTTGCACATAAGGAAAAGGTATAGACAAAAGGCTTGTATTTAGTGTGCATGTTTTTAGTCACCAATTAGCAACATCCTTAACCCTGTAAAGCTGTCTTGTCTTGTTTCTGTGGAACAGTTGTGACAATCTATGAAGACGTGAAACTAATAAAAAGGGATTCATTGCTGATGAAGGAAAACTATGAAGATTAGCTGAAACCTTATGAAGCAAGTTAAGGTATAACTTCAAAAAAAGCTCTGTTTTCATGGACCCCAACAAAAACTGTACTCTCAGAGACCTTACAGATCTTGGATTGCAATCTGACATTTACAGTAACCTCTACACTAAAACATAAAAATAAATTTGAGGAAAATCATAAAGTGAACAATGAATATCTGCATCTGTGATCTAGAATTAAGCACTACATCATATTTGCTCACCTCTGGTTAGAAAGTTAGAATAATAAAAAATAAAAAAAGTAAAATAAAAAAAACACCTTGCTACCATCTTTTTAAAAGATGTAAAAAATTTCCAATTGTTATAAATACATATAGTGATTTTGCAAGTATTAAGATGAATGTTATATGTATAATGTTAGACAGCTTTTGCTATGTCTTTTTCTTTTTCTCTTGCTATTAGCTAGAATTTAGATGTAGGTCATGAAGAATTTTAGATGTTAGGGTTAAGTCCTGTCTGAATGGGCAGGATAACCTCCAGTGAACAAATGATGGGGCCCAGGCTGCTATCAATGCTTACCGCCTGTGGAAGAAGAAGCCCAAGCCCAAATTAAAAGATGATAATAAAGAAATTAAAACCACAAAGTCAAGAAACGTGCATGCTCTAAAAAGGCGGACCTGAGGTGTGGTCATGCAAAACATTTCCTAGAAGAGTTTGAATATGCATACAGTCCAGACTGTACAAATGCTATATAAAGGGTGTTTCCAAAGCACCAGGTGTGCTCTTGGCAGAAAGCCAAGCACCCGGCCATTTAACTTTTTGCTTTGTTATCTTTGTCTCCTATTGTCTTTTTTTTTTTTATATTAAACCTTTTAAAAATTATCAGGAGAGTGAATCTCATTTTTCACACAATGATATTGAGAATTAGTACATTTAATCTGCCATTAATTATTAATTGTATATATTCATCTAACTGCTCCTTACAGAGCCCCTGTCCTTCTCTACATTTTGGGTTGAATCCCATCTAAGTAGAGGGAAAAATTAAAGTTCGTTATTATTCCACTGCTAATCTGGTATGGACATGTATAGTTATCTTCTGTCTAATGTTAGGGATTTAAGATACAGTTTTCCAAAATGTACAAAACCAGCTACTACATAGAAATCTGTGTCAAATGTTTCCAGATAGGTACAAATCAAAGGTTCTTGTCAGAAGGAACCCTTGAAAGTTCCTCTAGGAAAACTCAAATAACGAAGTCACTAAATTGTGCGCTCATCCTCTGCAACCACCTCTTTTCTCTTGGCCCACAATCCATTTATTATAATAATAAAGACCCTAATGTGGAAGCAGTAAGAAAAGATCCTTATCTTTTTCCCATCATGAGCACCAGTAGAAGTACTATAAAGTTCTAAGGTGACATAGAACTTATGTTTTAAGATTCCGTGATCTTTATGGTGGGAATCAACTTCCTCATATATACATAAAATATTATGAATAAAAATAATCAGTCGCATTGTTTGCTGACTCCTTACAGTCATCCTAAGCCTGAGACTCCAGTAACTGCTTTGGAAAGAAGACTACACAAATGGCTGCTCTTCATCCCCTCAAGAACAAAGGAGCCAGAACAAAGTAGCTGAGGCTCTAAAACAAGCAGCATGCCTGAAGTGCAGCAGAATTTATTGGCTCAATTATATGTATTTTCTAGAGCACTGTTGTGGTTTGACACTAGCCCAAGACCATGCACCCACCAAAGTTGCTTGCTTACCCTCCCCTACTACAGCTGGGCAGCAGAGAGGGGTAAAAAAAAATAAAGAAGGGTTCATGAGTGAGATAAGGACCAGGAGAAATATTTTAAGGGCAAAACAAGCTCAATTTAGAGTTGCAAAGTGAATTTGTTATTAAGAGAATCAGAGGAGGATAATGAGAAGTAAAATAAGTCCTTAAAACACCTTTTCCCCACCAGCCCCTCCCTCCTTCCCACCAACAGGCACAGGGAGACAGGGCGTGGGAGTTTTGGTAGTTCATCACTGAGATTTTCTTCTGCTGCTCTGGGAGAGGAGTCCTTCCCCTGTGAGGTCCATCCCATAGGAGACAGTTCTCCATGAACTTCTCCGGTGTGAGTCCACTCTCACAAGCAGCACCCCTAACACAGCTGCTGCAATGTGAATTCCCCCCACGGGCATGCAGTCCTGCCAAAACTGCTGCAACACCATGGGGTGCAGTCCTCCAAGGACAGGCTACTCCAGCCTGGAAGCGGAGGCCCCTCTCTCCACCAGGTCTCTGTTATAAATCCATATTGTGATATTGACTTTCGCAAGCATTAGGATGAATGTTATATGCTTTTGCTGTGTCTTTCCTTTCTCTCTTGCTAGCAAGTTTTAGGCATGGAAGAATTTAGAATGTTAGAGCTATGTCCCTCTGTACAAAGCAAGATAACCCCAAGAGGGGTTATCTTGCGCAAGATAAGAGGGCAAGACAGTGGGGCCCAGGCTTTTATCAGCAGAAGGATGATGGAGCCCAGACTGTTATCTGCACTGACCACTTGCAGAGAAAGGAACCCCAGCTCAAATAAAATGATGATCAGAAGAAATCAAACCTTTATAGTGCATGTACTAAAAAGGTGGAACCAGGGAGTGGCCATGCAAAATACTACTTGGAAAAGTTTGAATATGCATTAAACCCTCACAGCAGGATGAGATAAAAAGAGTGTTCCAAAGATATCAAGTGTGTTCCTGGCAACGCGCCAGGGCACCTGGCTGTTTTAACCCTTTGCTTTATTATCTCTGTCTCCTAATTGTCGTTTTGTTTATATTAAACCTTTTATAATTTATTAAGAGAGTGAACCTCGTTTTTCACAGCTTCCACTGGATCACAGCCTCCTCCAGGCATCCACCCACCATGGCATGGACACCTCCCCCACAGGCTGCGGGTGGATCTCTACATCCCCTGTGGACCTCCATGGACTGCAGGGGCACAGCTGCTTCACCATGGTCATCACCACGGCCTGCAGAGGAATCTTGGCTCTGACACCTAGAACACCTCCTCCCCATCCTTCTCCATTGACATTGGTGTTGTTTCCCCTCACATGTTCTCACCTTTTTCTCCTCTCTAACTAGAAGTAAAAACTGTGTGACTTTGTTTTGATTTTCTTCTTAAATATGACATGACATATATCATGACAGAGGCAACCTCCCTCATTGGCCCAGTTTTGGCCAGTGGCATGTCCATCAGTGATTGGCTCTGCTGGACATGGTGGAAGCTTCCAGCATCTTCTCACAGGAGCCATCTCTGTTCCACACACCCCACCCCCCCACCCCCCCAGTTCCCTGTTTTACTTCTCATTATCCTCCTCTGATTCTCTTAATAACAAATTCACTTTGCAACTTTAAATTGAGCCTGTTTTGCCCTTAAAATATATCTCCCAGCTCTTATGTCACTCAAGAACCTTTCCTTATTTTTTTTCCTCTTTCTGCTGCCCAGCTGTAGCAGGGGAGGGTGAGCGAGTGACTCTGGTGGGTGCCTGGTGTTGGGCCAGTGTCAAATTACAGCAGTTGTATAAGCATATTAAAAGAATCACTCATCTTTTCTGTTATGTATCTTATACCAGGTCACCCTTCCTTCAGAAAGCTGTGCTCTCTACCTCCATGAAGAGTTCTGTCCAAGCACACTTCAATCTTCCTCTAAATCTTAAAAGATTTGCAGCAAAATCTATTTTAGTTACCTTCAGGGATTATCATCTGATGGGTCCAATGTGCAACGGCAAGCAGTGGAGATCCCCTCAATTCCAATCTAAAGCTTGACAAGTACTGAACACTTAATCCACAAAACAACAGCACCTTGATACTCTAAAAAAAAAAAATAATAATTTTAAAATGCTTTCATTACAAAGCAGAAAATTAATTCTTAACACACTACACCATGCAGCAGGAAAGTTGCAGTACCTCCATACCTCCACTGCAGCTCCCAGGTACACAACACAGGTCTCCTGCATACAATCTCAGACTCTCCAGTAAGGGTAGCAGGTAAGCCTGCTTTTCTCCACCTTCCAATGCACCTCATCAGTCTCTCATTATGACAGTAAGACTTTTGATGACCAGTTCAGAAAGCCCAGGATCATGCTGAGACTTTTGTTAAGTACTTAGATCAGCAACCCAGTAACCCCCTCTGATGACCTAACAGGCTTTTGAAATGGGTCTGTATGAACCCCATGAAGTTCAAGGCCAGGTGCAAGGTGGTGCATATGGGTCAGGCAATCCCAAGCACAAAAACAAGCTGGAAGAAGAATGGTTTGAGAGAAGTCCTCAGGAGTCCTCAGGAGAAGGCCATGGGTGTGAGAAACTCAACATGACCCATCAATGTGCAGCCTAGAAAACCACATCTTGGGCTGCATGAAAAGCAGTGTGATGAGCAGGTCAAGGGAGGTACCTGTCCCTTTACTCTGCTCTTGCGAGACCCCACCAGGAGCACTGTGTACAATTCTGGGGGCCCCAGCATAAGAAGGACATAGACCTGTTGGAGAGTCCAGAGGGGTCCATGAAGAACCTCAGAGGGCTGGACCACCTCTAGTACAGAGAAAGGTTGAGAGAGTTGGGCTTGTTCAACCTAGAGGAGGGAAGACCCCAGAGAAACCTTAAAGCCCTTTTCAGTACATAGACACAAGAGAGCTGGGAAGGTTTACAAGAATGTGCAATTATAAGATGGACTTCAAAGAGGGAATGTCTTTAAACTGAAAGAGGGTAGATTTAGAGTATGCGTTTAGAGGAACTTCTTTACTGTGACAGCAGTGAGGCAGTAGCAGAGGTTGCCCAGAGAAGCTGTGGCTGCCCCATCCCCAAAAATGTCCAAGCCCAGGCTGGATGGGCCTTGGAGCAACCTGGTCTAGTGGAAGGTGTCCCCGACCATGGTAGAGGGTTTGGAACTATGTGGTCATTAAAATCGCTTCCAACCCAACCCACTCTACGATTCTACCCAAGTCACATGACTCTATGCCTAATTATAGATGCAGGGAACAAACACAAAAACTTAAATTCATACTTCACAATAATGTATGACATCACAAGCTAATTAAATAAATGATAGGGCAAGAACACAGATGCAAAAAAGATATACTTTGTTTAAAATTACTGAGGAAGACAAGAAACTGGGCAGACGTTGCATGATCGTTTATGAATAATACATTTTATATTCCTCAACACAATCCTTGGGGATTGATGTATGCACCAGCACTCAAATTCAGGAAATGTTGAATCCAGTAAGGCTGGAGTCTACTATAAAAAGCTGGAAAAGAAGGTTTTTTCTTTTCTTTTAAGGAAAAAAATGGAAGAAACAGAGGAGCCAGTAAGAGACATCTTCAACCACCCAAGCCGAGCTAGATCAGCGCCGGCTTCACCGCTGAGCACCAGCAGCGCCGATGGAAGGCAGAGGTGGGCGGTGCATAGGGTCGGAAATGTTGGCAGAGCACGCCGTCAGCGGGCCCTGAACCCTACATCGGCTGGGAAACCAATCGCGTTGTTCTCCCTTTGCCGTCATAGAACACCTTCCATTGAATTCACTACCGCGGGCACTCGTGCGACCCCGCTACAGCGCCCCGCCCCGCCCGCCCCCGACGGCCCCAGGCCCGGGAGGGCACTGCTGGCGCAGCGCCCGGGGGGGGGCCCGTGGGCGGGCTCCCCGCCGCTTCCTCCGCGGCGCTTGTGGGCGGTCGGGTTCGCCATGGGGCAGTGCCTACCCTGCTTGGGGAGTGCCGTGAAGGACGTGGTGGAGACGCCCGACCCGGTGAGTGTGGGATCACGGTGGCGGTCCCCGGCCCGGGGGCGGTCCCCCCTCCTTTACCCTGTTGTTTATCAGTGACGCCTAGCGTCGCCACGATGAGGGTGAGCGCAGGGGGCGGTTATCTTCCTTCTTCAACATGGAGGCCAGGCCGTGCGGCTGTTTTAGTGCCCCGGGAGGTAGTGGCAGTGCCGGGGAAAGGAAACCCGTCCTTCGGCCCCCGGCGGGTAGAACTTTTGGGCCGAAGCCACCCGGGGCATCCCGCAGCTTGGGGCCTGGCGCCCAGAACGTCCTGCTTCTCTGCCTCACGGATCACGTGTGGGCACTTCTATGGTTGTATGGAGACCGGGGGTTTCAAGTGGGACGTTTTAGTGCATAATTGTGGCCAATATGACCCAGATTTTTACAAGAAATAGGAAAAGCTGGGCGTTTTTGTCCAGTACATAGGTTTGCTCACTTCTAACTACCCTCCATTGCATGACATTTTTCCTAGGTGAGTAAGAACTCATCTCTGTGCTTTGTACCCCTCTTCTGAGGATTTCATGGGGGAGAAGGAAGGGAGCTCACTTTGCCTGGGAGAGCAAGCATTGCCCTTTCCAGACTCTAAAAGGACGTTTCATAGACTGCATGCCATTTCACCCCAGTCTGGATTTTTTTGAGTGAATGCATTCAAAACGGTGCAGAACGGCTGAATAGCGATTTCTGGTGAGGTTTGACTGTATATATGTCAGCAGCTGCTCTTCTGGCATATTCACTAGAAACACTTCGTTCTTGCAGGCTGGCAATGCAGGGTAAGATGATGCTAATTAACTTGAAGTTGACATTTTGTGGGAGTTAGTATCAGCTCTGAGTCATACTTAAAAATTAAGACTTTAAAAAGAATGCAAAGACTATATTGAAGTAGAATTTCACTATCTTTAACTTTATATCTAGGAAATAAAAAGAAGACAACTAGCAGAAGCTGCTGAAAAGAGGCAGATGGAGGTAATGTGTGATAAAATGTCATTTATTGAAATTATTTTTAGATAACTGTTTATGGGGAGAATGGCTGTGGCTTTTCTGGTAACACTGGATATGTTTGGATTGTGGGAATTGTCATTAAGTACCTCCCTAGTATTATTAATGTTGTACAGTTATGCCTTTTTTATATATATTAAGAATTTTACAGCTAGGTAGGTGCTCTAAGATCATTGCAAAGTAACTGAGCTTGTTTGGATGGGAAATACTTTACAGTAGTTTATAAAACAACCCAAGAACTGGAAGTTCAACATTATTTTTTCCTTATTCTAAGGCTTGAAAACAAGAGATAAAGAAGTATTCAAACCAGAGTGGTCAAACAATTGTTGCAGTAGAAATTTCAAGTGGTACTGCACTTGCGCTTTCCTTTAAAATTTGGGTTGTATGCACTTGCAGGTTCTGTTTATCAGCAAGGCAACAGTTTGAACATGTTTATTAGCTCAGATTCCAGCAAAGATGTAGTATTAACTTGGTCTTTTCTTTCTAAGGTTGCCAAGCTTTAACTGCTTTGATATCTTTAAAGTTAGAAGAGGTAGGATACAAATGTTCTAGCCAGCCTGAACAGCCAGCCTGGTTTTTTTTCCTTATGTACCTCTAAAAAATGCTTATGCCTTATACTATTATTGTAGATTTTGAATTCTGTGTCTTAGAGACCACAGCTGAACTTTGAAGAGAAATGATTGTTATTTGTGTGAATGTTAGTGACATTACATATTGAATTAGGAATTAACCATTATGCGTGGGGACCATGTTGACCTGTTTTGAAGGGAGTTTGGTAAATAATTGGAGCTACAGCTGAGTGATGCATTAGACTCCTTAAAACTCTTGATTTTGTGTCATTCTATATACTAAAAGCAATCCACATGTTATTTTCAATCACAAATGGGTTTCAGTTACAGAGATTTTTAAGCATAACAGTAGGAAATAGCTAGCTCTTAACTGGCTAAAAAGTTTTCCTGAGAGGAAGGAGAAATGAAGCAATTAGGGTTGTGGATGTCCGTGGAAATTTGTGGGACCCATTATGCTGACAAAGAGAAATGGAAGTAGCACTCTGTTACTTTTTGTTTTCTCGGAAGACAAAGAGATAAAGCATCTACCAGGATTTTTCAGGACTGTCTTTGAGGTCATTTTAGCCTCTGAATGTTGGGTAATGGAGATGTTTTGCAAGCAGCCATACTTAGTTTCGCCCTAGTGAGGGGACAAGAGAGTAGATCAGATGTCCTTTCTCTGCTTAGTGTTCTCCTGTAAATGCTTCTTAGCTGCTCATTATCCCTTCCTGACATCATGTGAGATGTTCTTCCTTTTGGGGTGCTGCAGGCAGACAGTTTGGGTACGTGACTCACTTGGAAGGCCAGTTTCCTAAGAGGCAGAGTAAGAGTATGGTCTAAGTAGGCTGGTAATTGGTGGTAAGATTTGTCTTAATACCCCACTGAGAATTGAGCTTATTGTCAGGACATTGAAATTCAGGTGAGAACATTGCTGTTTTGCCTTGGTAGATTTTGTCATCTTTTGTATAACTTCTGCATAACTTCTGCTATGTTATTATAACCCTAAACTTAGAAAAGAATCAAGTTTTTTAAACTTTTTTCTATTTGTTTTTCATGGTGTTAACTGTCTGTAATTCTGATACTCCTGCCATCTAGTCTAGATTGTCATTAAACAGTTCCCACAAGGGATGTGAAGCAGTCAGTTCACGACAGAATTTTCATTTGGTTTTCCTACTACCACACACCCTGTGAAATTTTGAAGGGTAGACTATCATGCAGGGTATTTCTCATAGGTCACAATTTAAAAGTTGAACTTCTTCACAGCCTGGGCACTACTAACACAGCTCTTCTCCTCTCCTGTTCATGAGGGTGAAAGTAGGCCCTGACACTGAAAAAAGCAGACAAAAATTTTGTGGACTATTGGGAAGGGAAGTTCTGGTTCTACATCTGAGAATTAAGTATCTTCACCTGGATGTAATAACAGTGAAACAAAACCACCCTCACTTACCCATGGAACCAAGAGTTCACAGAATGAGGAAATACCCTGAAATGTCTACCTTGATATAATAGTAGCATTACTAAGTGCTTTAGTCTTTTCATGCAAACCACAGTTGATAAAATAGTGTTTCCAACACTTGCAGTTTGGTTTCTCTCCAGAAAAATTGTGCTTTCTCCCAGGCTTCCTCTCGAGGTATTAAGAATGCTTACTCTGTAGAGCAGAAGAAAAAGAAACAAGAAGAAATAGAAAGAAGAATTGCAGCTTCATGTCCTGGAGGAGAAGGAAGACTGAGAGTAAGTTTAAAAAAGAAACAATATGATTCAACTGTCCATATATCCATTGTGAAAATCCTGTTTTGTCATGCAGAAGATTGAATAACTTGAAATAAAACCAAGAGGAAGGGAAATGGAATAAAAATAGAAGTATGTGTCATTATCATGCAGTGTTCTTAATTAGACTTCATCACTAGGACAGAAAGACAGCAGGGATGGCAGAGAGCTTTTTTCCCCCCCCTCTTCCCAGTTTTTACATCTATGATGCATCAGTTTTACAGGTCTCTGAACACTGGGGACCCCATCACTGTTACTGTGTACTCAGTGTCCCTTTTCACTGCCAGTTGAGATTGTCTGTTTTACTTCAGAGCTTATAGAAAACATGTGAACTAAGAAGAGCAATGGTTTTGGATTTATGTATGTGTGTCTCATTACAAAAGAAGTGCCAGTGTTGGCATAAATATGGATGAAGTTTACTACTATTGCTATTCTAATGTGAACTTTACCTCAGAAGGCCAGGCAGAGAGTTAATGAAGAATTACAGTCTCTTCAAAACAATAGATGTATCTGATCATTGAAACTCAGGCTTTGTAAACCTTCATCTTTTGCCCTCATTACTGTATATGACTCAGGAGGCAGGAGTTTCTGTAAGTTGCCACTGATACACTGCATGTCCATCACTTGCTGGGATAAAAGGTGAATTGAGAATTTAAAGGTAAATGGAGAATTTATTGTAGTTCAACAATATGATGTTTGTTTGGTTTGGGATTTTGCCTTTCTTGTCATCATACAAACTGGTGGTATATTTTGTTTGTTTCTTTAGTGGCAGGTTGGATAACACATAACTTCTGAAGAAAGATGATTGATGTTTACTGCCAATAACTTGTCAGTTTCTGCAGCCAAGGGGCACTTACTCATCATGTGGCTTTTGCTATTTACACCTGGAAACTTAGCAGTATGTTGCCATTGTGGGACAATGGATGTGGAAACATTCATAAAGAAACTTAAAAACTAATCTGAGCACTGTGGTTTTGCCAATTTTGTTTGTTTGTTTTCCATGCATATTTTATTGCTTCCCTGTCAAGACTTCCTGTCAGCTGGAGGTGGCCTCCTTACATAGTCAGTCAATATGTATATACTGTCTGGTCAGTTGATGTCTGTCTGTCTGTGTATGACTAGCCTGAGGAAGCTCAGGTGCCCATGTGTTGGTTTTGATGGTTATTTCAAGCTCTACAATTAAACTTGGTCTCCAAGTCCTCATGTAGAAAGTTTTTCACACACACACATATACATATATATATGTATTTGAATTTGCAGATGACAGCATTTCAGCATTTCTTTTCTGTTTCCTGATTACTCTTGGACTGCTTAGAAATTTAGTGCCTTTTTCAAAAAAAGAAATGTAGAGTCATGGTGGGTCTTTACAAATGGAATAATTTTGTGACTAGTTAAAAGAAAAAACAGAAACCTTTATAAATCCTGTGTACTTAGATCAAGAATGCTGTTTTATTATGTGTGTAATAATTGTTCTCATATTCTCATGTGGATTTCTTTTGAGTCTGTAAGTATTTGTAATGAACACTAAAAGTTAAACACAAAATTAAAAATCCTGTTATTAGTTGTTTTCATTTATTACCACAAGAGGGCAATGCTGCCCTTCTCAACAGCATTGAAAATAAACTGGAAAACAGTTTGCCATCTCTTTGCCAGTTCGTTTCCAAAAGTTTATGTGTTATTTAGGTGGACTGCTTACAGTGCAAAACCATTTTCTTTTCCCCAGAGAGCATTATGCACATTATGCATGGGCTCAGTACTGCAATTGCCTAATTTCTGACCTAGTCAGGCCTAGAGGCTTTTTTTTTCACCCCTTGAACTATGTATTTTGTCTTTCATATATATCTCAGTACTGCCCAGTGTTGTCCTGGGAGTGCAGTCTTGACACAGTTTCCTGGCTTAGCCTTCAAAATTGAGTTGAGAAGGGAGAACTTTCAATATTAATATAATGGCGTTTGGCCTGAAAAAAGCTGTGTCCTTGGCTGAAGACTGCCTTCAGTTTCCTTTGAGTGTTGGCAGTTGCTTTTTTCAGTGTATTAACTGGTCATATTTTTTTTTAAAGTACTGAAAATGCATTGAGTTACAAAAAGTATCTCAGACATTAATTCAAAATGAGAATTTCAATCTAACATCCCAGTAGGTGTCCTATAAGACACTTAAGCAGCACTTACACTTAGATGGTCACTTGGGGTATTTAAAACTTCAAACATTTTTTTCTTCATTTTCTGTCATACTGCTCCCCCAAAACTGCAAGTGCAGCAAATAACCATGGCTCTTGTCATCCAAGGCTCTGCTTGCATTGGTGCCATGAACACTTTAATTTAAAGCCATTGAAAGAACCTAGAGAAACCAATCACGCTCTTCTCTCTCTCCATCTTCCAAGCCAGAGCTGCCTGTGATTCTTAAGAGACCAAGTTTTGAATCCTGGATTTATTCTATGGCTAAGGAACCACATCAGAGGATATGGGAGTGTGTAGTTCTAGATTAGGGATCACCTACAAAGCTGTTCTAAAAGATGTTCCTACACCATACACATCCAGGCTCAACTGACTGGGAATTGTTTGGGTAAATAAAAACACTTATTGTTGGTTTAAGTTTTGTTTCAGCTGAGAGTGAAAGCAGGAACTACTGCAAGCAGTAGTGTGCAACTGATAAGCTACATGACATGTATCATTAAACAGTAAGGCTGAGAGCCACATAGATTAGAGCTGCTCTCTCCTTATGGATGTCTTCCCTGTCTTTCTTATTGCTTAGTGCAGCACTAAGTTAATGTGAACCACAACAGTTTTGTCCTTTTTTTCTCCAATCCTAGATGTTTACTTCACCTCAGAGTTAAAATGCACCTTTTCACATAGATTATCTAGACAGTTGATATTTTGTTTACATCAGTACAACTTTTTTTTCTTCATCTGCTTGCACTTCAGACACTGGCAGGCCAAAGCCCATTGCTGGTAAATGGGACTGAAAAGCTGACTCTCTGTGACTGTGATAGCATCATCTTTGGAAACCATTTGCCAGTCCATATGGTTAAAATACACATATTATGCTAGAGAGAGAGTGTAGCAGATGTCTTGAAATTTGGGAAGACAGAGAAGCTGTGTCTCCACAAGGATGGGCAGCATCACAGTTGACCCTGAGGAACATAGATTACTTCAGCGTGTGGATTTGGCACAGCGACAAGACTAAATACTTGAGACAGAGCTCATCAGGTATAAGCAGTGCCAGAAGTTTTTCCAGAGTCTGGGAAAGCCTGTCCAGCCCTATCAGCATTAGTGTGATCCCACTTGTCTGTTCCAGCTTACCTTAGTCAACATGCCACAGGCTAAGAAAGTAGGAGACAGAGCAAAGAAGCAGCACTGTACCTCCTTCCCTTGTCAGGTACTGTGAGGCTGCTGCCAATTAGGCAGTACAATGCATAAGCCCAAAAAGAACCAAACCCTTGTCAGCATCTCTGGGAGATCCTTCTCTAACTCTGTGGTGTGGCAAAACAGCTCATCTTCCAGATCGAAAGTGAACATGTGTAATGAATTCAGGACTGAGTCTTCAGTTATGAGAAACTTGCTATGTATATAGTCTCATTTCACACATCTCCACCAACACTCCTTTAACTAGCTGCCATAAATTTTCCTTACCTTCTCTAAATTGCTGGTGGAAAAAAAAAGATGGTACTGCAAAGGAAGGAGCAATTATCCCTATAATAAAAATGCGAAAAAGCTCTATCCTGTCATACAGGATACATTGTGATATTTATATCAGTGATGTAAACAATCCTGCTTGGAAAAAAATCTCCAGGTAATGTATGAATAGCAAGGTGACAGAATGCACTTCCTATAACAAGCAATAACAGATATCACAGTTATATTTCCAAAGTTTGAATAGCTTCCAGCATGGTGAGGTGTATTTGACATTATACAATAATAATGTGTTTTGTACATAAATTTTACATAATTTATCCATTTTGAGATTAAGCACAGTTTATTCACAGGCAGCTCCCATGGGATTTGGTCTGCGAGGACTTTGAGAAAAGGCTTTGTTGCAGCTCCTATCACTTAAACTTTTTAGGACTTCAGCCTCCTCAACATTCACATTCAGCCAATTTGCACAGCAATATAGTTAGCTAAAATCACTATATGATGGAAAATGACCTAAATCTGTTCTGCCTCCACCACTGCAACAAGAGCTGTATCCTTTGAGGAAGATTCTAATGCTCAGCTTTAGCTTTATAAATTGAGCCATAATGTTCTAATAAACTAACAAATGTTTTTTACATCAGGCAGTACTGGCAATACTTTAAAATAAAATCTTACAGTCTCCCATTCTGGAACTGGCAAAGTTGAAGTTTTAAGTGAGGAAGACTTTTTAAAAGACATTTGAGTACCCCAAAACAAAAAGAGACTATTTTGATAGGTACATGTGAGAGCTATAGCTGGTCTACAGCTGCACAGATAAAATTAGCCATGACAGACACCAACTCAACCAGCCTGGCTCCTTAGGGAATAGAAGTAAACAAGTCTCTGGGTATGTAATGATAGGTCAGATTCAAACAGGACCCCAGCCAATCCCTTTGAACCATGAAGGCACTCATATCATTGGCCAGTGCTCTGGGCAGAGTTAAGACCCCTAACCAATCATGTACGAAAGTGTGGGAAATTTGAAGGCCCTATAAAAGAGGGTGCCCAACAATAAAATTTGGCTGTTGCTGCATGAACCTGGTGTGTTCTTGTTGCATTCCTGTCTCCAACATCAGCGACAGGTACAGTTCAACACATAAAGGGGTTCATGTTTAGTTTAAAATCTTGATTTGGATTTACTGGGACTGTTGAAATTTACTATTAAAATAAACCCATTTTTATAATTATCTGCTCTGATTTTTTAATATGTAAACACCTTCAAATATTTAAAAAACCAACATAATAATAGCAACACAAACATAGTCTTGGATGATGGAAATAAAGGTTGAACCTGAAGGTCTTGGAAGTCTTTTCAATGTTAATGATTCTATGAAATCCAGCTAATTGTGTTTAAAAAAATAGCCATTATCTCTAAATAAATATCTCACATTTTCATGAGTGATTTTTTTTTTCATTTGAAAATAGATCTCTCTGTGCTTATATTAAAATAATTATTTTTTTTCAGCTATGCTACATTCTTTCTAAAATTATGTTCCTTGTGGTCTGTTTTCTGCTCCCTTATAGAGGACATATGACAACTTCTATGACAGCTGAGACTTCCTATGGCTTTTCATAAGATTTATTGCTTGAATATGTGTTTAATCTTTGTAGAAAGTGTTTCAAAATAAGAACAAAAGGCTGCAACTTTGGAATTATGTCCTGCTACTTTGTCTGCTGCACCAAGCAATTGTGAACTGTATGCAGCAGTTATTTTTAAATGGTGAGGTAGGCCTTTTCCACAGAAGTAAGATACAACATGCTGATTTTAATAAGGCACAGAACATGAAAGGTGGCCTTGATGCTTTCTATCTTACAGACATTTTGCTGTTAAGGACCACAGGAGCAGACTATAGGACCATTTTTTTAAAATTTAACATCAGAAAATAGAGAAAAATACTAGTCAGTACTAAATTAAATTATTTCAAGGATGCTTTTGAATTTTTTTCCCTGCAAAGAAAAATTATTTTTCAATAAAATTTGGGTATTTCTGTGTTACCTGTTTGCCCCTTTCTTTGTGCAGCTCATTATTAGGGCAGCAAGCAGTGTTGTGTATTGTCGGCATCCAGTCAGTAGCAGCAAAGTGGAGATGAGAGATTACAAATAATAAGAGCTCCAAAATGTATGAGTACCTAAAAAAAATTATTTTTTAAATTTATACAGTCATCAAAACAATCCTATAAAATGATCTTTACAGGATGTTACAAGGCACATAAATTACCAAATATAAACATAGAAAAGTAGCCAAAACAATGAACTGAGCCCACAAAAACCTTTAGCTATATTACAGTTGTGTGAATGATTTATGAGAATGTGAATCACTCTATTTATAGGGTAATGAATATCTCACATTTAACATGACCAACAACATTAAAAAGAAAGGGAAGGAAAAGGTCATAT
This sequence comes from Pseudopodoces humilis, assembly GCF_049639895.1. Taxonomy (NCBI): domain Eukaryota; kingdom Metazoa; phylum Chordata; class Aves; order Passeriformes; family Paridae; genus Pseudopodoces; species Pseudopodoces humilis. The sequence goes on along the minus strand of NC_142206.1, from coordinate 11,973,846 downwards.
CCAAGAGCAGTGCCATATTTTGTGACTCCATATTTGCATCTTCTGAAGCTCCTCCTTGGGTCTGAAGACTGTGCACCTGTTACTGGTTCCCTTACAGGCTGTAGAACATCACTTCATCGGTATGACCAAACCAGCTCCACTGACTGACAGAGGAAGGGGCAATCTCTCCACTTTCCCATGCTTTTACATTGGGCAACTTTGTGAAAAACAGAAAGGATCTACAAATAGATTGAACACTCAGTATTGTCTTCAGCTTTAAATAGTGAAATGGTGTGAAAGGGTTTCTTTTTGCTTTTAAGTAATAGCTTTGAGAAGTTCTTTGGCATGCAATAAGCCATTATATTCTACTAATTAAGAGAAGATTGCAAAACATACAAATAGCAAATTTTTATTTCATTTCAAGGGACATTACCAAATAATTTCCCCAAATACCCATTTTCCACCTGCATACATATATTTCCACTAGCCTAACAGTCAGAGATTCAGAGTAATAAGATTTTCATACAAATATATTTCATTGTCTATTTTCTTCCATTAACAGGATCCATTCCTCTATGTAGCTCTAAGTATACATTCACATATTAAAGAGTAATAATTTGGCTAAAAATATATGTTTATTTATTATCTGATTGTAGTAATTAGCCTATCAAGGGTAATTTCCTATAAAGGATACAGTACTAGAAATAAATAGTTAGTTCTAAATTCAAAGATCTTCAAAATGGGGTGTCATTTCCAGTCTGTGTTAAATTTTCCGAAGTCCTTTTAAAGCATTAACTAAATTCACTACACTTGGGAGAATAATTTGGACCTACATACATGAAGTCCCACCCACATGAGAAGCTTATTTCACTGAATCTCCTTCTTGGTTTTGTAATGGGCAGAAACAACCAGGTAATTGTCTGGATTCATGTCCCTGAGGTTTGGAGACTTGCTCTGGATTGGAGAAGTTTTCCCATCTGCTCGGGAGATTTGAAGCATTCGGCATGGGTCATGCTTCAGTAAGTAACCTGCAAAAGTCTCCCAGCCTCCTCCAACACGAACCATCACATGTTTGTTGTGCAGCATCTGAAATTACATAGGCGGGAAAAAACACAAACACTCTTGAGAGGCAACCATTAAACTGCTTACTTTAATTCAAAGTTAAAAACATATGATGGTAGTCCACAATAAAAGGAAAGGAAAATAGAGTGGTTTTATTTGCATTTTAAAAGTAAATTTAAAAAAAAATCTTTAAGAAAATGTGCTGGTATTTTAAACTAAAGATTTTCATATTTTATGTAAATAAATGCAATACATTTTTCTAGTCCTATAGCATGAAGTCTTTCTCTTCTTCAGGTGTTTAGTAGAAATATGCCAGGGAACATGACTACATTTAGATTATTTCTTTGAAAATATGTTAGTAAAGACACCATTTTATATTGTCTTGAAATTGGATTTTCTTTATAGGAATAGTGAAGGGCAAGCAACCAAAACAATTTCCTCTATCTCTGAAAAATTACCAAAAAAACAATTAAGAAAATGAAGTTCCATTTATCTTAAAAGTTAAGTCTTGCTGATAATACATTATAATGGAATAGTTTAAAGTTGTAATTAAAAGAATCCAATGAGGTACATCAGAAATAATTTATCTGTAATTGTCTGGAAACATCTGAATTTTCTGCCAAAATTTAAATAAAATTTTTCTCCAAGTGCCAGTGTACCTTCTCCCTGGCCTACCCTTGAGTTCAGTTGGTGATTGTACCCACTTCTCCCTTTTGTTTCTCCATGCAGAAATAAATACCAGTGAGGTATCATAAAGCAGTACAATCTATATTTTATTGGTTTATTTTATAATCAACATTGTAAATACCACATTGAAAAATGCTTTGATCAGGATATCTCGTGAAATGCTAAATATTTAGCTGTAGTACCAGAAATTAAAAATTAGTTCTGTAAAAGGCATCTAGAAGACATTTAACATGGTCTGGGTTTTTGAATTTGGATGTATGGCTGTGATGCCTATATGGACATGTTCAAAACTCCCTTGAGAGCTGGCAGTACTTGCAGTTGAGACTTACATGCTACGTAAACCTTTTGTAACACAGTATAGCAAACAAAACAGGAAACATCCCAAATCAAACAAAATCATACATAACAGAAGGCAAAAAATTAACTAAAAAAAAAAAACAACTCAAAAAAACCCCCACCTCAGCCTATTTGAATGCTGTGACATAAGGAGACAAATTCACGTGGAGTGAAGAAAACATGGCCAGCTGTACAACTTACTGAAGTTTGAAAATCAGGTTATGTAAGTAAGAAATGGAACTCTTCATTAGAATAAGCAGCTGCAGATTAAAATCTCATTTAACAGTTTTCATTTAAAACATTTTTACACAAGGAAATTCTTGCTTCTGCACTTTGGTTTTATGTGAAACATAATGGGAAATCAATTATGGATGCTGAAAAATAAAGTTACTTCTGATCCATCGCAAGGAGGTGCTCAAGCACTCTCAGTTTCATTAGTATCTCCCAGCTACTGAGTCTGCCCTGTTGCTCTGAGTTGCTGGGTTGGATGAATGCTAGCTTCTACAATAGCTGTACATGAATGAGGTTTTTCTCTAGATTTATGTGAGTGAAAACAGAATCAGACTTTGTCTTTCAAGGTTTGTATTTTAGTTTCAAGACTCTGATTTGAGCTGACAAGGGTATGCGACTTGAATCATGCCTTTAGTCTGAACAATATATCATGCAAGAAGCAAATGGTTTTTACATCAAGTTTGAAAATTTAAGTTCAAATGGTGACAGAGCCTTAAGACAATCTAGAGAATTTTATTTAGCAATTTTCTTCTCTTTGAACACCTTAAAAAGCATTTGAGGACTGCCCCAAAAACTTTCAACATTAGAACAACTTAAGCCAAACTAGTGCAATACAACATGGCATGAGGAGAGGTTAACTGTGCCTGAATTTCAGCTTCCCTATATTATCACAGAGGGATTCATATTCCAAGAGCAGTTAGTACCTGGACTTCTGATTAAGATGAAAAGCTAGCAAAAAGTATATGTGGTTCAATTTCCCTTACTGTCTAGTGTGCAAACACACTATACTGTATGGATGCTAACTCTGATGCAGGGAGCACGGTGCCTGTGGAAATTACAGGCCACATAGCTTTCTCAGTCTTGCCTGGGAAAGTGGCCTGGGAATTCATAAGGAGGAATTAAAACAATCCTCAGAGATAGAAAGCAGCCTTGCAGGTGCTGTTTATCTGTTTCTTGTTTTCTTGCAAGAGAAAGTCAAGGGGTGGTGAACCCCACTGACCAATGATGGTGAGTTTACTAACCAATAAGAGTTTTCTTTTCTGTACTTTTCACGTATCGGTCCATAAAAAAGACCTGAGGTAATAAACCGGGAGAAACTTCTCCAGTTCTGACTCCACGAGAGAGTCTATGTCGTTCTTTCACCGTTCCCAATAGAGCAATGCCTGGTGACCTCCAATGTGATGTGCATCTGGTGACCCCTGAGGGTTGTTGTAGTGCATCTAAAAATCTTGGTACCTCCCAAGGGTAAAACTCACCTCTGGTTTGTGTAATGTTAGTTCCTACCTGAGAACCTTCTTTCCCTTCCCCCTTCCCATTGGCTGTGACCTCCCTGCATCCCCTAATCACCCCTGCCCCCTGGTATAAGAGATAAGACCCAGAGCATTTCGGTCTCTCACTTGCCCTGGATGGACGACAGACAATAAACCCGGGATTATTCCAGCAAGTTTGAGCCTCCTGTGAGTCTAGATAGAGTCCATGTTGTATCCACTCCAGGACCCCCTCGGCCGCCTGCGCCTTGAGATGAGCAGGCTCTCACCACAGGGGGTGGGACAGAGGGGTCCCATTGGGGAGAAGGATTGCAACAGAGTGGCGCCTGGCTGTAGGGGCTGAACAAGCCCACGTTCAAAGGCTTATCAAAGCCAGGGTGAGCCGTTCTTTGGAGACTTTGGATGCAGTTTAAAAAATACAGCAAAAAAAGTTTCCGAAAAGGAGTCGAGAATCCTCCAGCACCAGGGGACCGATTCCAGGGCAACAAGTATCTTTCCACCGCCAGAAAACGACAGAAAAAGGTAAGATTGAACTCCGACACCGGGCTGGGAGGGGTGGAGAGTGAAACAGACCCTGGGGGACTGTGTTCTGTGTAACTCCTTCCCAGCGGCAGCAGCCCCGAGCGTGTGGGGTTCCCCCAGCCGTGGGCAGAGACGGAGGGGTGGGAGAGGGAATTCTCCCTGCTGCCTGTACAGTGTGAGTTTAATTGTAATCCTTTTGGTGCAACTTTGTTTTCTGTGGTAGGGAAAATAGACAGATTGTGTGCAGAGCTGCTGTGACCTCCAAAATGGGATCCCGGCTCTGCACACAAGAAAGGAGTCATACACAAAAAATACAGAATTTTTTAAAAACCACAAACGTAAAAATTTCAAAACATAAGATAAAACAGTTTGTATCATATTTGACTCAGCAATGTGAACAGATCAAATTGTTGAAATTAGATTCAGTAACTGCCTGGGATGAAATTGGAAATTTATTAACCTTAAAAATAGAAGGAGGAGACAAATCAGCCCTGAAATTCCTCCCGGTTTTTCTTTTAATTCGAAAAGAATTAGTTAACAGAGAAATAAAAACGGAAGACAAACAAACACCACAGTATCCATCTAACTTCCCTAACTTTTCCCCCAAAACCTCTGCTCCCCCAATGGAAAAGATACCCGAGACAAACAATATAAGTTCTAGTCCCATGTGTCTCTCTCAGCCACCCAGTCCTGCCTCACAAGCCATCAAGGCTCCTTCCCTATACCCTGTCAGTGTTACAGAAAATGTACCTTCCTATCCCCACATGGCTGAGAGCCAAAATGGCGCTGGCCACGTGTTACCTGGCCACATGGTGAATCCTCCTGTGTATTCCCTTTCTCCTACCCATAATCCCTCCCACCCACCAGTTCCTGCCCCTAACCCTTATCAAAATCCCTTTGTTCCCCCTGACATTCCACCCTGCTCCACCCCCCAGCCCTGCTTGGCCCCACCCTATGACCCTGTCCCCCGGGACTGTAACCCTATCCCCTATCCCTCCAGCCCCTGTCCCGCGGGGAGGAGGTGTGAGGAGGGAGAGAGTTACACCCCTTGCTCCTGCAGAGGGGCAGGGGGAGGGGTGTCCCGGCCCTGCACCCCGATGGGGGGGTGCCAGCCTACCAGGCCTGGCATGGTGGGGTGCGGGCTCTCTCCCAGCTCCTGCAGGGGTGGGGCTGGGTCTCTCCACCAGCCCGGTGAGGGAATGGGACCCCCGGGGCCCAGCGTGGGGAAGTGTGGACCCCTGGGGCCCGGCATGGAGGGGGGCAGACCCCTGGGGCCCGGCATGAGGGGGGGCGGCCCCCCCCTGGCTCCTGCGGGGGAGGAGCTGTGTCTCTCCACAGGTGTGAGGAAGAAACGGGCACCCCAGGGCTCGGCGTGGGGGGGGGTGGGCAAAGAAGCCCAGGGAATGTCAGCCCTGGAGAAGATGAAGTTATGCTAACAGCAGCTCCTGTAGTATACAATAACAGCAGAGGAGCAATGTGATTACAACATCAGCCTTTCAATTACCAAGTAATCAAAGATATTTGTAAAATTAAAAATTATTTTGGTCATGATAGTGAAGTCTTGAGGGGAATAATAAGAACTACATTGAAATCACAGGATTTAATTCCTGCAGATATTAAAGATTTATTTTGGTGTTTGCTAACTCCCTCTGAATATGATCTTTGGGAAAGCTTATAGAAAAGATCGTTAACAAAACTCCTAGCTGAACTCAAACAAAGTAATCAAAATGCACATGATACAGAGAACAATGAAATCACTTTAGAACATTTATGTGGGGAGGGAAATTGGATTAATCCTGCTGATCAAGTGAAAATATTAACAAAGTTTGTTGCAGATAAAGTTTGTGATGTGGCTGAAGACATTTTTAACCAATTACCAACAGTTGATATTCAAGTCAGTTATGTTAATATTAACCAGCTCCCATGTGAGAGTTTCTTACAGTTTGTAGATCGTCTGAGACTACAGATACAGAAACAAGTTAAAGAACCAGTGGCCCAGACGGAACTGCTTAAAGAAATGGCCCAAAGAAATGCCAACGAGGCTTGTCGTAGAGTAATTCTGAGTCTTCCTATCAATCCTCCACCCACCATAGCAGATATGATTGAAATGTGTGCCCAGAAAGCAGATTTGTACAGTGTACACGACAAGAAACCAGGAAACCTAAGGACAGTGGCAGCAGTGACACCAGGAATGAACAAGCCACAGATGTCACCAGAACAGCTGCAGCACATCATCTGTTTCCAGTGCAAGAGGCACATTTTGCAAGGAACTGTCCTCAAACCCAGCAACAAGGGAAACAGCAGGAAGAAGCTATAGAAAATCAACCAAAAAACTAAAGTCTCAGCGCTTTTCTGTCAAGCGCAGAAACATAAAAAATGACAGACCCGAAGCAGGAAAAAGACTCTGTTTTAATGGGAAAAGGGGAGGAAAGGGAGCGGGGTGGGAGACTGCAGAAATATAATTGTGAGGAACGTTTGCCTAATAAGGTCCGGCAATCGCAAAAGTGATTCAGACTTGTAACTTCTAAAGCTTTTTGTTTCAGATCTGATCAATGGACTGTTGTTGGAGTAGACTTGCAGGATAATTCACAAGACCTGTCTGAACTGGACAGTAGGTGTTTTGTTATTGGAGACACAGCACACACACCAACAGAGATTGAGGTGGCTCCCATGACAATTAAGGGAGACCTAACACACCTCATTCTCTTAGCTAAGTGCCCCCAACCACCTTACTATATAGACAAAGGGCAGGTAATAGCCCAGGTGATCCCTGTTCCAACAGAAGTCCCAGTAGATGACAAAGCACCAGGAGTCTACTGGGCAGAAGTAGTGGGTGAAGACAAGCCCATTATGGGATGCAATTTAACACATAAATCAGAACATCTCCATGTAGAGGGGTTAATTGATACTGGGGCAGATGTGACCATCATACCAGAGAAGGTGTGGCCCTCACACTGGGAACTACAACCAGTAGCAGGAAAAATACAGGGTGTTGGAGGGGTGAAACTAGCTAAAATTGCTAAAGATATCATCCAGATTGAAGGTCCAGACGGTAGGATAGCTAGTGTCTGACCTTTTGTTATTGACTACAAGTGCCCCCTGTGGGGAAGAGACACCATGTCCCAGTGGGGGGTGAAATTATCAATTCCTGAGACACCTCAGGATTTTTTGATAGAGGCCACTGTAGAGCATCTGGTCCAAAAGCTATCTTGGGTAGATAATGATCCAATTTGGGTGAACCAGTGGCCTCTCAGCAAACAAAAACTCGGGGCGCTAGAAAAATTGGTGGAAGAAGAATTGGCCAAAGGACACATAGTAAAAACACCCAGCCCTTGGAATTCCCCGGTGTTTGTAATAAAAAAGCCAGGGAAAGATAAATGGCGCCTCCTTCAAGATTTAAGAGAAATAAACAAAAAAATACAGGACATGGGATCTCTCCAACTAGGTATGCCATCCCCGACTATGTTACCACAGAATTGGTTACTAGCAGTACTGGATACTAAAGATTGTTTTTTTCAAATTCCCCTGCACCCAGAGGATGCACCAAGGTTTGCCTTTTCCATTCCTACAATTAACAGGGAAGCTCCAATGAAACGGTACCACTGGACAGTATTACCTCAGGGGATGAAAGCCAGCCCCTTCATCTGCCAGTGGTATGTGGGGTCATTGCTGTCCTCAGTGCATGCTGAAAAGAGAGAGGCTATCATTTTGCATTACATGGACGATATTTTAATATGCTGTCCCAATAACAACATACTGAAAGACACCCTTGACCTAGTGGTTAAAGTTTTAACCTCTGCTGGATTCCAATTGCAGGAAGACAAAGTTCAAAGGATGCCGCCTTGGAAATACCTGGGCCTGGAAATTACTGCACGGACTGTTATTCCGCAAAAATTGGAAATTATTGGTAATCCTAAAACTCTAGCAGATCTCCATTCCTTATGCAGGTCACTAAACTGGGTCAGACCACGGCTAGGTCTCACAAATGAAGACCTGAGCCCCCTACTCAATTTACTGAAAGGGGAGAGAGAGTTACTGTCTCCCAGGGAGCTGACTCCAGAAGCAAAAACTGTAATTGAAAAGGCACAAAAAGCCTTGACAGAAAGACAGGCACACCGCTTCAAACCGGAGCTGCCTTTCAAATTTATTGTCCTGGGGAAATTGCCATTTCAATGGGCCGAGGGGCAGAGAGACCCACTCTTAATAATAGAATGGGTTTTCCTCTCCCATCAAAGACCCAAAACTATCACCAAGCCACAAGAGCTGATGGCTCAGCTGATTGAAAAGGCCAGGGTAAGGCTGCGGGAACTGGCAGGTTGTGATTTTATGTGTATTCACTTCCCAGTCAGGCTCTCTGGAGAAGACAAAAACTCCCCTGAGAGACTGACCAAAGAGATGTTTGAGCATCTGCTGCAGAGCAATGCTAACCTCCAGTTAGCTCTGGACAGCTATAGTGGGCAAATTTCAGTTCATGCACCATCACATAAATTGTTTCATGAGGAATTCCACCTCATTCCTCATGAGAAAAGGAGCCGAAGGCCACTCAAAGCTCTCACAGTGTTCGCTGATGCATCTGGGACATCCCACAAGTCGGTGATGACTTGGAGAAATCCACAGACTCAGCTTTGGGAAGCTGATGTTGAGTTTGTAGAGGGGTCACCCCAGATAGCTGAACTAGCTGCAGTCGTGAGAGCCTTAGAGAAATTTTCAGAACCAATTAATTTGGTTACTGACTCAGCCTACGTAGCAGGAGTGGTGTCCAGAGCGGAACAGGCTCAAGGACATTGAGAACGAACATCTCTTTAGATTGCTTTCAAAACTGATTTACTTGGTTTCGAATAGAGAACAAACTTTCTATGTGATGCATATAAGATCGCACACCCCGTTGCCAGGTGAAATTGCTGAGGGGAACCGGAAGGCGGATTCCCTTGCTGCCCCAGCTGAAAAGGTATGTCTCCCAGATGTTTTTCAACAGGCAAAGATAAGTCACCAGCAATACCATCAAAATGTGCCAGGACTGATTCGTCAGTTCCAGCTGACACGGGGTCAGGCTAAAGCCATTGTGGCTACCTGTCCCAATTGTCAGCTCCAGGCAGTGCCATCATTAGGCATCGGGGTTAATCCCTGAGGCCTTAAGAGCTGTGAGGTGTGGCAAACAGACATCACTCACATACCCAGTTCTGGTCGCCTTAAGTATGTACACGTGAGTATTGATACATACTCAGGAGCGGTGTATGCCTCTGCTCATGCAGGAGGAAAGTCTGTACATGGTAAACACTTAGTACAGTCCTTTTCCGTACTGGGAATCCCTAAAGAAATTAAAACAGATAATGGCCCAGCGTATAAATCCAAGGAGTTCCTGGAATTTGTCCAGCAGTGGGGAGTGGAACATAAAACTGGCATCCCCCACTCCCCCACAGGTCAGGCTGTAATTGAGCGTACACACCAGACGCTCAAACAAGTCCTAGCCAGGCAAGGTAGCGAGACAGTGTGGATGTCTCCACAATAGAAACTCTGTAAAGCTCTGTTTACCATTAACTTCCTAAACTGCTCATTTGAAAACATGAATCCTCCTGTAACTCGGCATTTTAACAGTGGCGATCAGTTTAAATTGTCACAGCATCCACCAGTTTTAATCAGGGACCCTGAAACTTGGCAAACCAAGGGCCCCTATGAACTTGTCACCTGGGGGCGTGGTTACGCATGTGTATCCACCCCTTCAGGCCCCTGATGGATTCCTCAGAAATGGGTAAAACCTTTTGTTCCAAAGAATCCAGCACCAGCAAGAAGAGAAGAGAAACAAGTGGCTTTTGCTTCCAAGAGAAGACACCGCTGAAGAGAGCAAGAAGAAACCTCTCTAGCCTCTGACCTGCATACTTTGGCTGTGAATATGTTTTAAAAAATTTCTGTTTCCTTTTTTTTAGAAATAACCTACCTCTTACTCAAATCCATGTTTCTCATTTTTGTATAACAGAAAAGGGTGAGGTGTTGTAGTGCATCTAAAAATCTTGGTACCTCCTAAGGGTAAAACTCACCTCTGGTTTGTGTAATGTTAGTTCCTACCTGAGAACCTTCTTTCCCTTCCCCCTTCCCATTGGCTGTGACCTCCCTGCATCCCCTAATCACCCCTGCCCCCTGGTATAAGAGATAAGACCCAGAGCATTTCGGTCTCTCACTTGCCCTGGATGGACGACAGACAATAAACCCGGGATTATTCCAGCAAGTTTGAGCCTCCTGTGTCTAGATACTTTGAGTCCATGTTGTATCCACTCCAGGACCCCCTCTGCTGCATGTGCCCTGAGACGAGCAGGCTCTCACCACAGGGGGTGGGACAGAGGGGTCCCACTGGGGAGAAGGATTGCAACAGAGGGTCAGTGCAGCCAGCGGTCGACGAGCCAGCCGCTTCCCCCACAGAGGGGTAAGTGAGAATCTCCCACGCTCCCCTGGAGGGAGCTGGTTTTCAGACCAACGGGATAGTAGAACCCTGCCAGTGAGCGGGCTTGGAACGGCTTATCTTGGTGAAGCTAGAGCTTTAAGTCCCGGGTTAAGCCACTGCGTCTGCATCATTGCATTTGCCGGCCGTCAAGATATGAAGATATGACGTCTTCAACATATGAAGATATGACGTCTCACAATGAAGAACCGCATTTCAACTAATGATCAGCTTGACTTCTCTGTGTGGCAGGACGCCTTGCCGTGCATGGGACTCAGTATTTCTGAAGATGCTATGCACGCTTTGTTCCAGTGGGTGAAAGCGCAGTTTTACTGTGACTGTTGATAATGCCTTTGACCTCGAATTTTGGCTGTCAGTGGGAGACCACCTGTGGTCTGAGTTAGCTACAGGAGATACCAGCGTGTGCAGCTTGGCAGCCACCTGGGGCATGCTCTTTAAAGCGCTGGAGCGGTGCCAGTCTGGGGACAGTGATACTGAGATAGAAGATTCGGGTGCCGGGGGTGCCTCTTTTGTACACCATGAGAGACTGGGGGGTGAGTCCGAGAAATCTCCCTCTCCAGAAGAGTTCAAGTACCCGTCACCCGCAGAGCCGAGCTCGCAAGTTTCGTCAACAGAGAGGCGGCAGGGGAACGGAGACCACCCGTCCCCGCCTGCACCCTCCGCGGCGCCTTCACCGGCGCCGCGAGCACCACCACGAGTGGCCGTGGGGGGCCCTTCGCTGTCAATGGTGTTCTTCAGCACCCCTGCGCCCTCTGCGTTTCTTTCTCCTATGCCGCAAGGGACAGCACAGACACCCCCGCTGCGACCCACCGGCGCGGCGGGGGGAGATCAGCTTTCAGCCCCCCCGCGTCCATCTGCAGGATCCGCGCATGTGCCAGTGTTGTGGAGGCAACCATTGCTGCTACCTTCATCAGGGGTGTTCCCTGTGGCCTCCACACCACCTCTGCACAGCACCCTGATGGCAGCGGCACCGCCCACCACGGCGGAAGCGGGCGTGGACTCTTCCCTCCGTGCCCAGCCCAGCGCGGGGGGGCAGAGAGGACCACAAGCGAAGCCGCTGCCCATGCCGGCAACTACAACTTTGTTGCCGGTGCAACCACCGCTGGAAACAACAACAGCTGAGCAGGAGCTTCAGCGAACAACTACAGCTTTACAATGGAGTCAGCTTTACTCAAAGCATGCAAACTTCAAATTACTCAGCAACACAGCTGCAGAACCCGACGAACAGCAACAGCAGCCCGAACCTGACGAAACAACCATCTCTACACTGCAGATAGCTTCCCTGGTTACTTCACTGATTGTGGAGAATCGAGAAGCTTTTAACCACAGCCATGTGAACTCTACAAGTCCCTCAATCATACTTGAGGGGAAAATCCAATGGTCAACCAAAAAATAAAAAAAAAAAGGGGGATCAAAGCATTGTGAATTGCATTGTTAACTGATCTGTAAAAAGTTTATAGATTTTGCATAGCAGAATTGAGTAGAGTTTCACTGGGTCTGAATCTGGGTGTTCTTGAGTTTTGTCACTTTGGTATTCTTTTAAACTTCCCTGTTGACAAGTTAGACTGTCAGTTTGAACAGACTAATGATGTTTTATGTGCTGTGTGTGTTAGTTCACTGAACTAGTCAACCATCAGCTCCTTGCAAAGAAAACAATCCTTAAACATCAAGAACATAGGCCAGAAAATCATTCTTAATCAGTGTCCATACAAAGTTCTGTTGAAAGAGGCCTCTTGTGCTGTGTTTCTTTTCTTTCCTGCAAGGGCCCAGCAGGAGATTACAAACACTGCTTTTTTATTTTAAAACAAAAAGGGGGACATATGGATGCTAACTCTGATGCAGGGAGCACGGTGCCTGTGGAAATTACAGGCCACATAGCTTTCTCAGTCTTGCCTGGGAAAGTGGCCTGGGAATTCATAAGGAGGAATTAAAACAATCCTCAGAGATAGAAAGCAGCCTTGCAGGTGCTGTTTATCTGTTTCTTGTTTTCTTGCAAGAGAAAGTCAAGGGGTGGTGAACCCCACTGACCAATGATGGTGAGTTTACTAACCAGTAAGAGTTTTCTTTTCTGTACTCTTCACGTATCGGTCTATAAAAAAGACCTGAGGTAATAAACTGGGAGAAACTTCTCCAGTTCTGACTCCATGAGAGAGTCTATGTCATTCTTTCACCGTTCCCAATAGAGCGACAATACTGTTTCCTGATGCTTAGGTTAAATGCACATCTTTTGTCTTTCCCCTTTTTGATCTTTACCTTTTGTGTTATTATACTATTACAAAATTCATTGAGTGCTTGCTTTCTATGGACAGAGCTTTCCTGCAACCTAAATGTAGTAACTGTTTATGCAGTGCTGTGCCATTGCTGTGCCACAAATGCACCATTTTACTCCTACAGTCATATTTTGATGTTAGTAACATCAGCAGGATCCAAAATAATTCTGCTACTTTCAGAATTGCTCCAGCTTCACAGAAGTATGAAGGATTTCTTGTCATGGAAAAAAAAACCAACAACTTGCTCTACTTTCTAACTGAAAAAGCAGTTTTCTCCCCAAAATACTTCAGCTGAAGATGAAACTTTTGAGATTTCATAATCAATCCAATTCACCTTTTCAACTGCATGAGATGTCTGAGGAGAAAACAGTTGGATTCTACAATAATAAAGTTTATTAGTATCAATTTAAATACATTCATGGTATACGTGTATTTTCATACTGCTATCCAGCCACCTATAACTAAGAAAATCCTTTCTGAAAATAAAATCCAGCATATGATTATGATTGCCATAAATTCCATTATTTCAGTTGTGTCTGAAACAGGGCTGTCACTAAAGCTCTTCTCTCTTGAACCTGTCTTTAAGCTGAGTCTACAGTGAACCAAACATGTAACACACCAGAGGACCAGAAAATAGCATTACAGAGGAAGATCGATTGATAGATTGTTCTGGTAGACATCAAGGCTATATCTGGAGATAACGAAGGAAAAAGGTGGAAAAATGTTAGGTGATGCTAAGCTGTCATTACACAGGACTTTGGTGTCAGAGTAAAATATAGTCTAGGCAGTTACGGTTTTCACATACCGTAAGTTTGGTGAGTTTGATTCGTTATTAAAGAGCTATTAGGCTGTACGTAAAGACAGAAGTTAATCTAAATAAACAGCATTTTACTGACTTGAAAAAAATCTATTCTGTTTGATCAGAACTAAAAATCTGGCCCAATACACACTTCAGATTATAACTTTCTTACAGAATATTTCAGGAGGTGAGAGGAAGAAGGAGGAACTACAGACTATGGATCTGATCCAAGTACTAAAAAAAAACCCACAAAAATCCTGCTGACTCAAAAGGAACTTGGGCTGGGCTCTGGAAGCTAAATGCAGCAACCTACGGCAAATAGCTGATATAAGACCTGTCATGGTATTGTCACAGTACAGCTGGCCTGGACTGGACAAAGTTAATCTGACCATAACACAAATCTAATTCAGCTAGCTTAGTTCATGCCTGAACATGCCTCTGGATAAGCTAAAAACAGTCATCCAGCCCCATCCAAGCTGAGAAGTAAGCACACCACGGGCCAGGAAGCTGGGCAGGGAGAGATATCTCAGCCAATGGCTGTACAGCCCAGGAGATTTGAACTGGGTATTTAAGTGAGTTCTGAATAATAAACAAGGCTGTTTGTCTCATGAGCACCTGAAGCAGGAGTTGTGGATTTTTGTCTCCCCACCCACAACTGGCATGTTCTGAAGATCAGCTTCAGAAACAGTGTAGGCTACATACTAAGAGAATATTTGACTATAAAAACTGAAGGTGTTTGACAAAATAACGCAGAGCATCACACCATTGTGTTGGCTGTGCAACACAAGTTTCACACTCACAAAAGTGAAATATTAATGGGATTGCTAATGAGAAGAAATCGAATTGTGCTGAATATAAGCCACTTATTGTCATCAGTAGACATATCTTGTTGATTGTATCTTAGGACTTAAGGATCCTTCTTTAAATGGCGTTCAGAACGATATCATGAAATGGGCTTCTAGATCAATACATTTCACACTGTCCCCAGAAACATCACAGGCCAACACTAAAGAAATACCACTGTTCTATAGATGTAAGTGCATTACTGTATCAGACTGCTGCCCACAGGAAGCTTGAAGGCTTTGCTGCTACCACAGAGAGGTACACACATTCATTCACCCACCCACATGCAAGGCACCCTCAGATGTGGTATCTCTAGGATTCTGCTGCAACCCCCGGTGACGCTATTTATGGATCATTTTGCTCCAGCTTGTCCATGCCACTTTTGAGAATCTACCCTACTGTCTATGAAAAATAAGAAAAAATGGTTTTCTCAAATTTCAGCAGTATTTAGCACTCACTAACCATTCTTAGTAAAAAAAAGTGAGAGCAGGATACAAATCTCAGAGCAGGAATGGGACTCAGATCTAGGCTTTTAGCCTGCCACAGTGAGTCTCTGGACCTGCATCTTGAATATGTTATTGTCAAGTGACAAATTATTCTGCAGGGCATAGCTCATGTGGACATTTTCATGGAGTAGGACATCTCTTCCAGTCTTTCTCTTCCCAGTTGTGACCAGAAGAACCGATGTTTGGGGCTGGCAAAAGGTGAAGTCTTGGAATTTGATTTACATATCTATATGAAAGATGAAAAAGTATTATCTACAGACTTGAGACAGTATTGCTTCAGGCAACAGGGCCAGCAAAATTAGTTCTCAAAATCCTCAGAGATTCCAATGCTTGGCAGTTACCCAGGTCTGCTTGAAGGTAGCCATTGAAAATTCTCACATTCATCACTTAATGTGGAACCAGGTCTAGCTTGGTGAAGCCCTGAGAAAACCTCTGGAAGACTGGCAGTGTGCA
This sequence comes from Pseudopodoces humilis, assembly GCF_049639895.1. Classification (NCBI taxonomy): domain Eukaryota; kingdom Metazoa; phylum Chordata; class Aves; order Passeriformes; family Paridae; genus Pseudopodoces; species Pseudopodoces humilis. The sequence continues at coordinate 11,958,436 of NC_142206.1, read as the reverse complement.
GAAAAGTCTGTTCAGCTGTATGCCTTCCCAGAGGCTCTGATGACAGTAGCTTAGCATCCCTAACAGTCACCAAAACATTCAAAAGTTCATGCTAACAGTCTATGCTAATAGTCTGTTCAAACAGAATGACTGGGGGCCAGCCAAGAAGAGGACACCACCACAGAAGGCATTTATACAAAACTAGAAATTTTCTAAATTCATTCAAACAGGGATATGAATTTTCAGAAATTTTTAGGTAACTGTTTGTTTCTATATGAAGTTTTTCTACTTCCCTAAGAATTCAGTGACCTGAAAACACCAGAGTATGTAACAGGCTCCTGATTATTTGCTTGCAAGCCACATTTACAGACATTAAAAATACCTTGTAAGCAAAAATTACGCAGCTTCATCTCTAGAATTCCTCATAAAATTTATAACAAAATCCTGAAGTATGATCTATTTATCTGACTTAATTATCAGCCAGGTTCTATTTAGATATAGTCCTATATTAAAAAGTTTATAGACACTACAGCATAAATATTATAAAAGGCAGTATTGCTCTTACAGAGGACTCACCTACACACAAGGAATCATGGGAGTAATTCCCAGAAGAATATGGAAGAAAATCAGCTTCCAGTGGGAAAGCTAGAAAGCTTCCCTTCAACTACACTTTTTCTTGGCTTTCATTCCCCTTTTGTAAAAGAAAAACAATTCTTAGAGAAATGTTTTAGTCTAATAAAACAATAAAGCTTATTTTAGACTTTTAAGGAGTCACTTATGTGCCTGAGTACACACGTCCAAGGGATTCAAATTAAACCTCACCTCTAAAACTCTGAAAAAGTGCAAATGATGTAGTCAATTCCAGGTACCAGTTATTCATCCACACTGAAGTAATTTATTTGCAATCTATTGAATGTATGTTTTTGTTGGAGTCAGAGGCACAGATTGTGTGCCCTTATCTCTGATACCTGTCTCTGACATCCAGGAAAGCACTGAATTTCATATAACACCATGAAAACAACTGTTAAATAGAAAAACTAGGAATGCAAGTGTGTAAATTAGGTAGTTTTCTTAAGTCACTGGGTGAAAAAGTTAAAGATTTAGACTAGTTTAGAGAACAGAAGAAAAGATGAAGGATTTAGGGTGTTGTCTCTTTTTCCTTCTTTCTTCTTCATCTTCTTTGAGAGGTTTTTGGGTAATAGAAAGTGATTGGATAGGGAATACCACAGTGCAGCACACAGGTGTTGGGCCATTGGGTCACTAAGAAAAATAATTTACATGGCATTTGTTAATTGAATAAATAGACATATAAAAGACCTTGAAAAAATGCTTTCTAAGCCATTTTGCACCTTTCTATCTTAGTGCACATAGCTCCTTGTATCCTGTATACATGTAACGTAGATAAAAGAAGAATAAACAACCAAGTCTGAACAAGAGAAAACTGCCTCTCATCAATCTCAGTCCAAGGGGGAAAAAGAACCCAACCACAAGTGTCCCATCAGGACGTATTTTGGCAGATAACAACTTATTAGTCCCTTCCAACCTAAATTGTCCGAAAAATGAATAATTAAAAATAAGTATTTTTCCACCTGAAAACCAGGAAATATGCACTCCTCATTTTCCCTTGTCATCCCTCATTAAGTCACATTTTGCCTAGCTCCCGTCTTTATATAGGATTATACAAAAATGGTTTGGGTTGTCTACTAGTTTTAGAAGTTCCAAACGATGCAACTTCAACCATTACATATGGACTTGTTTAAGGGCCAGCTCCAACTTTCTGTGTTGTCATTCTAAAACTGTAATAAAGTAGCCTGCACTTCCTCTCTCTTCAGACACCATGGTAATGACATAGAAAATAGCTCTCTGTATTAACATCTCCTTCTCACTTTTGGAGAGTTATATATTGGAAATTGCACGAAACAAATCGCAGTTGGAAAAAACATCATAAAAAAGCTCAGACTGAAAAAAATTGTCAAGAGAATATGCTAATTGCTTGTCACAGTATTTCTAGCTATGCTGCGATTTGGTTTCAGAATTAACATAGTTTCTGAATTATAAAGAATTTTGTTTTAATGTTACATCTTGGGCTGTATCAAACACATCAACAGGTATCCACTTAATTAATTGAAACAACATCTGTTTCAGATCAAAAGAACAAGCAAATTTTGTGTAGGCAAATATAAAAGGCATCTAAATAATCATTTAGAGATGTAAATACCCAAAGGACTATTTAAACATTTATAGTATGAAACAGAAAATGGCAGGTGTAATTATCCACTTTTCTTATTTTCAAAATCTGGCTGTCACTTCACTCTGCAAACAAAATTCATCAGAGGACTGCAGACATCTCTCTGCAGGCAGGACATTGAGGAGATCAGCCACAGTAAAGACAGTGATTTTAAGCCATACCCTTATCCTTTTGAAGTTAAAAGTAAGTGAGGTTTTCAGCACAACTGTACTGAGTCCTAATGTAATGTAATCTTCCTAGGCAAAAACTATTATGCTAATAAGAGTATCAAATATTGTTGGGGGTTAGGTGTCCTTTTTTTTGTTCTGGCTTGCCCGTGGAATTTTTACCCATTAGTTGCGGGGACAACCTAACTGTGGGTACTTAGTGGGTAGTTGACAAAAGACAAAGAGTGGCCAGGCCCAGGGGGGGAAGGGGGGCAGGAGAAAGGAGGGTGGGGACAGTTTGGCGGGCTTTTCTTCAGCTTCGGAGAAAGACATTTTTCGGGCGCGGAGCTGTTGTTGTAGAGAGAAGGGAATTTCGCCATCACCCAGACGGAGCTGCTGCTTCTTCTCCTTCTTCCCTCTTCGTTGGTGGCCTCACACCCCCTGTCCTGCAGGGACATGTGGCAGTGCCAGCCACCGCCGCGGAGCTGCTGATACACCTCATCCACCGGCCTAGGATCTCTGCTCATCCCTGCTGTTCCAGCCGACTGTTCCTCAGAGGCCTGCAGGAGCACCGGGGGGTTTGGAAGCAAAGCCTCTCCTCCATCCCGTCTCAGCCGAGAAGGCTGTCACGGGGTCCCTGGTTCTGTTTTCTTGCTAATGCTCTAGTTATTGTTGTTTGTTTGCCTGGTTATACTAGTAAAAAACTGTTATTCCTATCCCCAGATCTCTGCCTAAAAGCCCCTTGATTTCAAAATTATAATAATTCAGAGGGAGGGGGTCTACATTCTTTCATCCCAAGGGAGGCTCCTGCCCTCCCTAGCAGACACCTGTCTTCTAGAACCAAGACAAATATGTAAGAAGGAATGGCAGCAGAGTGGTATATTATATATTGCGACATCTTTAAGACAAACACTATCTTTTATTTAATAATGTGAGAAATGAACTTGTAAAAATTCGTAAAAATCTAAATAAATGTATATAACAATAATGATATAAAATATAAAGTACAGTATGACACACAAGCCCTTCCCAGATCTAGCCACGAATTCCCACTCAAAGGATAACGATCCTAGCCGGCGCCCATCAACAAAAGAATAGACAGGACGCGGCCCATCAAGCTGACAGGAAAAAAAAAACTCCTCAAACTGACAAGGACAGGCTCGGTGACCATCAACGGGGAAGAATAGGCAGGACACGAAACATCAAGCCAAAACGGAGAGGCACCGACGAGATATTCATCACCGGACCCGAACACCTCGCCTTGCAGGCTACCGTTGGGGGAAGCCATCAAGTAAACAAAAGGAAAAATCCAGCCGAAATATCCATCGGCTCCAACCCGGATCCAGCCATCCCATCCGGATGGCCTGAACCACAAGAGCCACTCAGAATTTCTTTACATATGAGGAGACTCGGTCCGGACGTCCATTCGACTCTATTCTCCAATGCCAGGAAATCAATTCATACGACAATCAAGGACTGTTGATGAATGGTGCCTGCCTGGAATTTGGCCTCAAGGCTAAAAATCCCTATAAAAACCCCGGACAGTTTACCCTCCTGCGTGGATTTGGGAACACCTATACCTTTGGGTATAGACCCCTGTCCACCCAGCGCTGCGCTGTTTGTTTTATTGTGGTTTTTCCTCATTGTTTATTTTTTTATAGAAATTGTTTTATAATAAATTGTTTTTATTTAACCCAAATCTGCCTTTGCATTTATAACAGATTGGTGCCGTGACTCGGATCGGAGAAACTGCGGGGAATCTCGCTGCCCAGGACGGGTACCCCCGCTGATTTTGGCGGCCTGGTGAGTTGAGAACCCCCGTAGTTCGTTCCGATATCCGAACCAAATTTAGGCGGAGGTAAAAACCACAATAAAAAGGATAAATCCGGATCGGAGAGCTCGGAAGGCACGGAGCCTTCGGGAGCCGCGGCTTACTTTGCTCGTAAAACGTCTAGTGCGCACAAGGGACACCCACGCAGGAAAATAGCTGTAAGTACTGCTGGTTGAGCGGGCGATCGGGCGAGTGTGTGAGACGTGATCTGATCACGAAGCGAGTGCGGACTTCAAGGTCGCGTTTCCATCCTCCCGCGAGGGAATTGGCCGGCCGCGAAGGAAGCGATACAGAGTGAAAGTTTTTTTTTCCCTCGACACACACTCGTAAAACCTGAGACCAAAGGGTGTCTCGGGAACTGATCGCAAGGTACTAAGAGGGGAAGGGACGTCTTGTCGAGCTCGAGGCTGGTAAACCCTCTTAGTAACGGACCCAGGGAGAGGTCCAGGGAAGAATCAAAAGTTCCGATTACAAGAGACCTCAGCTCAGCTCGCTGAAAGGTGAGTATCGGCAAATTTTGATTCCTAAGTACACAACGCAGAAACTGATATCGACTCACGGAGAAGTCGAAGAAAGGTAAGAATATATTTGCGAAGTATGGGGCAGAAAAAGAGTAAGCTTCAAAGAAGAAGCACAGGAAAAGATTCCTCCGATCAGGGGGAGGAATCACCAGACATCCCACTAGAAAGTCCCTTGGGGTGGATGCTAAAACACTGGGAAGATTGTCCCCAAAGGAAGGGGAAATCAAAGGAGAAATTAATACATTACTGTATGGAGGTTTAGGGAGGACAGGAGTTGAGAAGTCACCTCACTTGGCCAGTGTTAGGCACATTTGAAAAATGGACGTGTAACAAGTTGTTCTCCTATGTGGAGAACAAAGTCCCCTCAGATCCTGAGGAGAGGGAATACGCTAAGCTCTGGGTAAATGTCAGAGTAGGGCTATTCCCAATAAAGCAAAAAGAAAAACGTGAGTCGAAAACTGAGTCCTGGGAACCCCTCGATCACTTACCACCCCCGTATCGAGGACCAGCGGGACCTTCCTCTGCAGATCAAGTAATGCCCACAGCACCCTTGGGCCCCCGAGACCAACCCACTGAGATACGTGTGGCTCAAGCGGGAGACTCGGGGCCAGCAGCGATGCCGGCAGCCCTTCCCCTTTCCCCGCCTGTAAACACCGTAACCACAGCAACCTCCTCGGAGGTTTTTTCTGCGCAAGGCTGGGGAACACCCTATCCGTCCCTGCCGGTCCAGCCGCCACAACCGGGACCCTCCCATACAACGGAGGGGGCTCCTCCCTTCAACCGGGTGGCGGCAGAAATTCCACAATTAATAACAGGGAGGCAATACACAATCACCAATTCCCCTCCCGCAAGTAGAACCCGTTTAAAAGCAAGAATGATAGATAATGAATGGGGAGAGAGTGAAGAGGGGCACCGGTTGCTCCCTCTTAAGGAAGTACCGACGGCCCCGGGAGTGATCGGTTTTGTGAATGTCCCCCTTAACTCTGGAGATGTAAGAGCATTTAAAAAAAGAGATAGGGCGGTTGTTAGATGACCCTCTCGGAGTGGCTGAGAGGTTAGATGAATTTTTAGGGAGTAGCATTTATACCTTTGACGATCTTATGGCAATCCTGAGATCACTGTTTAATCCGGAGGAAAGGGAAATGATTAAACAAGCCGGGATCAGAGACTAGGACAGACGCAATCCACAGGGGATGCCAGGTAACCAGAAATGGCCTAGCGCAAGCCCGAGCTGGAATGCACAAACAGAGGAAAGCAGATAGAACATGATGGATTTAAGGAGCATGATTGTACAAGGTATAAGAGAAGCGGTCCCTAGGGGCCAGAATATTAGCAAAGTTTTTAGAGAGTGTCAAGAAAAAAAAAGGAACCACCCACTGAATAGATCGAGAGATTACGGCGAAGTTTACAGATTTACTCTGAGACTGACCCGAACTCTCCTGTGGGGGAGGTTCTGTTAAAAAACACAATTCGTTGCTAAATCTTGGGAGGACATTAAGAGAAAATTAGAAAAGATCGAGGAGTGGCAAGATAAAAGCCTCCAGGAGCTCCTAAGGGAAGCTCAAAAAAGTATACATGAGGAGAGAAGATGAGAAGCAGAAATTGCAGGCTAAGGTTTTAGTAACTGCAGTAAAAGAAGTCCAGAAACAAGAACAGATGCAGGGTAAGTTTAAATCACTACCCGGAAAAGGTCGAGATTCTCACCGGGCAGCCCCGGCCCCATGGAAAGAACCCCCTGAATGCTACTACTGTAAAAAGGTAGGACACATTCAGCGAAAATGTAAACAAAAATTAAAAGATGAGAAAATTTTTCAGGAAGACTAGGGGTGTCAGGGGCTCTTTAATTTGGGGACCAGAACATCCAAGGAGCCCTTGATAAAGTTAAAAGTGGGACCCCAACGACAAGTGGTAAGTTTTCTTGTAGATACTGGGGCAGAAAGAAGTACTCTGCAAAAATTGCCATACGGATGTGTGGCTAGCAGAAAAAAAGTTTTTGTAATCAGTGCAAAGGGAGACCCCTTTGAAGTACCTATAATAAAAGATGTGGAAATAGAATCTAAAAATAAAATTTGCTTAGAGAATTTGCTATTAGTAGAAGAAGCAGATTACAATTTACTGGGAAGGGACATGATTGTTGCTTTAAGAATTAATATCTTGATTAAAAATTCTGAATTAGTGGTGAAAATATTTAAGTTGACTCCTAAAAATGAAAAGAAAATAAACCCTGAAGTATAGCATTCAAAGAGAGAAGGGAGTTGAAACAAATAATTGATGACCTCCTAAACGAGGGTACTTTAGAGCCTTGCATGTCTCAACACAACACCCCCATCCTGGCTGTAAAAAAAAAAAAAAAAAAAAAAAAAAAAAAAAAAAAAAGACGGATGATAGCGTCCGATTAATCCAGGACCTACGAGCGGTAAACGCTAGGACCCGGACTAGATTCCCGGTGGTGGCCAACCCCTATACTTTACTAAATAAACTCACACCAGAAGATGTGTGGTATAGTGTGATTAATTTAAAAGATGCTTTTTAGACTTGCCCTCTGGATGAAAGGAGTAGAGATTATTTTGCATTTCAGTGGGAGGACCCAGATACAAACCGTAAGCAACAGCTAAGGTGGACGGTCCTCCCCCAGGAGTTTGTAGAGTCTCCGAACCTTTTCGGACAAGCTTTAAAACAAATGTTAACCCAATTTGCTCTTGAGGACAGGACAAAGCTTTCACAGTATGTAGATGACTTGTTAATAGCTGGACCGACTGAAGAGAGTGTGAAGAAAAGCACGATTGCCTTGTTAAACTTTCTAAGAAAGAAAAGTTTGAAAGTATCAAAATCCAAGCTGCAATTCACAGAGCCTGAAATAAAAAAATAAAATACCTCAGACATTGGATATCTCAAAGAAAAAATTAGACCCGGAGAGGGTAGCAGACATCCTTGCATTGCCTGCACCAAAAACAAAAAGGCAAATTAGACAAATTCTAGGGCTCTTAGGATATTGCAGGCAGTGGATTGAGAGTTTCAGTGAAAAAGTGAAGTTTTTGTATGAAAGATTAAACACTGACAGGCTGAAGTAAACTGGACAAGATGAGTCTAATTTCCAGAAATTAAAAACTGTTCTTATGACTGCCCCGGTACTAACTCTACCAGATACGAATAAAGAATTCCAGTTGTTTGTGAATGTGAGTAAACAAACAACACAGGGAAACCTGACTCAGGAATGGGCAGACAAAAGAAAGCCTATAGGCTTCAAAGATCTTAGATCCAATCAGTCAGGGTTAGCCTACGTGTTTACCAGCAATTGTAACAGTGGCTCTGTTAATAAGAGAAGCAAGGAAAATAACTTTTCCTCCCCTAGTAGTTTACACTCCCCACGATGTGAAAAACATATTGCAGCAAAAAGCAGAGAAGTGGCTGACTGATTCCAGGCTTCTAAAATATGAAGCCATCTTAATCAGCTCACCCGGTTTAGAATTGAAAACCACTGCAAAAAAATCCTGCTCAGTTTCTATTCAGAAAAATTAGTACATGATTGTTCTAAAATCGTAGAGCTGCAGACCAGATAAGTTACATCAACGCAAACTGTGATTGTTTTCCATTTATACATTTTAAATGTGCTTGTTGTAAACAAATTTGAGTAACCCACTGTTGGGGAGAGTACAAACCTAAGAGACTGTGTACCAATTGTCTGACTAAAGAACAGGAGCTGACTAGCCGTTTCTTAATACTTGTCACCCGGGCGGGGTTTTTAGAACTTGACTCTCCTGAGTGGTACCTGCTTTTTCAAAAGGGGATTAGAGGTAAACTAGACTCCAAAGCAAAAAAAAAATTGAGTGCCAAAAAAACAGTCAAGGTACCGAGCAAGACAGACACAATTAAGTCGTCTCGGTGAGCTGCTTTCAAGAGAAAGTACGCCATTAGGACTACAAGGGCCCCTGAAGAATATCCTTGCTGCCGAGAAGATGGTAATCCCCGCCGTATATTTCTATACGGGCGAAGGGCAAGGCAGAGGGATACACCGGTGGGGAATCCTGACTGTCCTGAGTCTAGCCGTGTGCTTAGCCGAGAGAATGATTCCCGAAGTACCTCCGGGGGAGCGTCTCCTGGGGAAGTGTGAGCAGTGTCAGACTGCCACAGATACCAGACGAATAGTTAACTACTGTCCTCCGGAACGTTGTTTGTCTAACAGCACTCAGTATAATCTTTGTGAATTAAAGGGGAAGGTCCAGTGTTACCACTCAGGGGCAAGGCTTAAGAACGGGCAGTCTAAAACTCCTATGAAAAGAAAGACTGAAACTTCCCATTTCAGGTATAAGAGAGAAGTGGAAATGATTCCCCCAATTCCAATCTGCAGTCAATGTAACAAAACGGTCTAGATAGGGGGGAAAAGACAATCCACCTTTTTGGCATATTATGCGGTTAACCCTTTATGTTACAATAAAGCGAATTTGAAAATGTGTACCATAGGAGGGAAAATATATTGGGAAAGTAGAAATTTAAAACATGAAAAAAAGGCTTTTTTTAATAATGAACCGATAATCCTTGATTTGTTAAAAAGTAGTGATGACCGGGTATGTTTGCAATTCAACCAAGTATTCTGCTTCTCCAGGGATGAGGAAGGGGTGGACCCTGAAAACAAAATATAAAACAAATAACCCTAGAGTTAAAGAGGCGAGAAGCGGAAGCTCAGAAAAAGAAGTTAGAACAGGAGAGGCTTAACTCTCTTAGTGAACATTATGAGCAATTAGAGAAACAATACAGCAATTGGGGGTTGCCAAACCCCAACCAGAATCTTTTCATAGATCTAATGCAAGAAATAGCCACAGAATTAAGTCTATCTAACTGTTAGATCTGTGGCGGTTTAAAATCAGCTGAAAGATAGCCTTGGAAGGGAGAGGAACTAACCCCAGAGTAACTTCTAAAAATGAGAAGGCTCTAAAATATCAAAAACAAAACAAAGACCAGAGAGAAAAGAATTCACTGATTTAGTAGGCTATACCCCGTGTGTAAGCACACTCACGGTGAATTCGGAAAGCAAAACAAAAACCTGGCAACCTGAACCACCCGCGGGCTATTGGAGTCGCTCCCGGGGGAATAACTGTGAATAGATGGAAATAATTGAACTTTACTGGTACAAAAACTCTGGGGCCAATCCCTTCCATGAGCTAATAGGATTGAAGGAATATTGAGATGATCCGGCAAAGTTGAACAAGGGTTGGGAAGCTCCTGATGGTATATATTGGATATGTGGAAAAAGGCATACAGCGAGCTACCCAGAAAATGGAAAGGATCCTGCACACTTGGAATAATTCGGTCCTTTTTCTTTACTCTACCTAAAACAGAGAGTAAATCATTGAGCCCCTCTCTTTGAGACATTAAACAGACAAAGGAGGGAATTAAAACGGAAACTACCAATAGCGGGAGGCAACCAGAAGTGGAACGAGGAAGAATGACCTGCCAAAAGGATCATTCAATATTACGGGCCGCTACTTAGGCAAATGATGGCAGCTGGGGTTACAGAACCCCCATTTATCTCCTCAACAGACTTATCAAGTTGCAAGCGGTGGTAGAGATAGTTTCCAACCACACTTCAGAAGCCCTAGAACTCCTAGCCAAACAACATTCACAAATGAGAGCTTTTGTGTACCAAAACAGACTAGCTCTCGATTATTTGCTAGCCGAGGAGGGAGGAGTGTGTGGCAGATACAACGAATCCGAGTGTTGTATGGAAATAGACGATTACGGAGAAACAATAAAAGGATTGGCTGCTGAAATTAAAAAGGTAGCTCATGTGCCAGTCCAAAAATAGAATTCAATCCTACAAGCCTCCTGGTGAGACCAGATATTCGGGCAAGGAGCTTGGTAGAAGAAGCTAGTATTTTTCATCACTTGTTCAGTTGCCGGAATCATTTTCCTTCCCTGCTTAATTCCTTGCTTCATCAGACTAATTCACTCTGTTGTGCAAGGAATGCAGATTGCCACACTTCCAATTGATCCTGAGAAAGCGCAAGGGAGACCTACTCCTCTCTCTAAACTAATGAAATTAGAGGAGGAAAAAGAAAACGAAAATGTGTTTAAAGCCTTAAAGAATTTTTGAAAATAAATATAACCTGGCACAAGCATATAGTGAGAATTCGTTAACAGACTGGGAAGAAGATGAATGTGAGTAAAAAAATTATAGTCCTCCCCTGCAGAATTGGATGAAATAACACGAATTTTTAATGTAATGAATTATTAGGCGGGGGACTGTGAGAAATGAACTTGTAAAAATTCGTAAAAATCTAAATAAATGTATATAACAATAATGATATAAAATATAAAGTACAGTATGACACACAAGCCCTTCCCAGATCTAGCCACGAATTCCCACTCAAAGGATAACGATCCTAGCCGGCGCCCATCAACAAAAGAATAGACAGGACGCGGCCCATCAAGCTGACAGGAAAAAAAAAACTCCTCAAACTGACAAGGACAGGCTCGGTGACCATCAACGGGGAAGAATAGGCAGGACACGAAACATCAAGCCAAAACGGAGAGGCACCGACGAGATATTCATCACCGGACCCGAACACCTCGCCTTGCAGGCTACCGTTGGGGGAAGCCATCAAGTAAACAAAAGGAAAAATCCAGCCGAAATATCCATCGGCTCCAACCCGGATCCAGCCATCCCATCCGGATGGCCTGAACCACAAGAGCCACTCAGAATTTCTTTACATATGAGGAGACTCGGTCCGGACGTCCATTCGACTCTATTCTCCAATGCCAGGAAATCAATTCATACGACAATCAAGGACTGTTGATGAATGGTGCCTGCCTGGAATTTGGCCTCAAGGCTAAAAATCCCTATAAAAACCCCGGACAGTTTACCCTCCTGCGTGGATTTGGGAACACCTATACCTTTGGGTATAGACCCCTGTCCACCCAGCGCTGCGCTGTTTGTTTTATTGTGGTTTTTCCTCATTGTTTATTTTTTTATAGAAATTGTTTTATAATACATTGTTTTTATTTAACCCAAATCTGCCTTTGCATTTATAACAATAAGATCCTTAGCAAGATCCTTCATCTGCCCAATGGCATCATCACACAGCAAGGAAGAATTTAGGGTTCAATTACATAGGGGTAACATGGTACATTAGGGTACTATCTTCCATATTCAACTCCAAACTGCTTCAGATATCTGCAGCAGACACACATTAATAATGAGGGTTTTTTTTTCAGCAGTAAGAATAAGATAGTACTATTATTATGATCTATCACAGATACTGTTGTACTTTCAAAGAAGACTTGCTCTTTAAAAAAGCCATTTCTCTTCAGTTAAGGCATAATGAGACTCATAAGATTTAGTTGGCAACAGACACATCTAACAGTCATTATTAGGACAGAATATTTTAATTATAAGTGTGTTTCATTAAATTTTCTTCCCTACTCATATTTTTGTCATTTTTCTATTACACAGTTGAGTTTTCAGGATTTGTAAAGTGATAGCAGCTTATAGCATCATTATGAACTATAATATTAGGTACTATAATACTGTACTGTACTTGTTACTGTAATATTGTATTTTATTATTAAATAGATATTACCTACTGTTTCACACTTTAACCCAGTAATACATTTTGAAATAAAGTAGAGATGGAAATGTTTAAATATATAAATAAAGTGAAGATCTACTCCTACCTGGAAGCTTACTCAGTAACAAACAGATACACTTCTGTACCAAATGAAACCAGTTACATATTTTCAAGAAGTGAGTGGTGTAGTTCCTACTGAAGTCAATAGGAAGTCCAGTTCTTCAAAATGTATTTTGGGTCATGTTTTTCAGAAATCTTAAATAGACCCTTTTGCTAAAATAAGTAGTATTTTTTTTCTTTTATGAAAAGGCCCCTAGGATAAAGGTTTTAAAACCATAACCACTATATCATTTTTTAATTAAATCCACTCCTTTCAAAGTATCCTGAAACCAAGTCACACAACTTTCTCATACTGGCCTAGCAAGTTTTATTATAAAATTATTTGAGAGTTCCCCTAGAAGACGTACAGATATGGAAAAGCTGAGATTTTTTTAAATGTAGATCTGGGCTTATAGAGGTCTGAAAGATGCTAAGAAACATATTTGATCAGGAAGGCACAGGTGTGGGAGTCAGCCGGCCTGAGGTAACCACAGACTTAAGCCCATGGGAAAAACCTGTTAGGCAGGGTGAGGAGAAATGGTTGATGAGAGTTCTTATGTTAAATAAGAATTATTATCTTTTATATATATATAATATTATATATGTAATATATATTATAATGTTAATAGTTATTCCAGATAAGGTTATTTTTCTAGTTCTCTTTTATGATTGGACCCCTACCCTCAGACCTACCCTATATATTGTTGTGTTTCCCCATTTTCTTGTCTTCTGAGGTTGCCCCCATACTGTGCACAGCTTATGTTCCTTTGTTATTTTACGCATTATTAAAGTTCTTTATTTTTGCAACACAGTCGTACCTGTTCCTATTTTAATTTTGCTGTGCAATCCCCAGCTGGACTGGTCTCTGTGTCACAGAGCCGAATGCAACAAGTGGCACAGGATGATAAATTATTAAAGTCCTATGTGATCTAAGAGAGATAAGTAGTTTCACAAGCCTCCATTTATAGCAGAGAGCAGGAAAATTGCATGTTTGCAGTGATATCAGGAACAATGTACCAGAAAAATCTTCCATTTGATGTATCAGCATAACATCATACTAGGACAGCACCACAGCCTCCAAAAAGGGGCAACAGCAATTGCTGAAAACAGTACTCTGATAAATCTAACAACATACAGTGGTATCACTGAAGATCAGCCAATTGTGGTTTGTGAGAAGTACAGCAACAGCAGGGTGGGGACAGAATAAGAAAGTAGAAAATAGGATGTGGAGATGTGTAAAATGGTAACAAACAGGTGGCCTAGAAGTACCCACTGGAATGTTAGAGGCAACAGTACTTGAGAGCCAAGGTATCCTGTGGTGATTGATAATGTTATTGTATTCCATATCTATCTGTGCCAATAATTGTTAGTCTCTTTCAGACCCTGCATCTGGGACCCTTGTGTGTGTCAGGTTGCTATCGCGGTCGTTTTCAAAATCTCCCCACCAAGGTGGTTTGCTGCTTTTGCCACATGGTGTTTGCTCTCAGTCTGTTTGGTCTTTGCTCGGGGAAAGGTGGGGTATTTTTTTGGTGTGTGTGTGGGGTTTTGTTTGTTTTTTTTTTGTGGGGGGGAGTTTGGTTTTTTTTGTTTTGTATTCTTTTTTGGGGGGCAGGGGGTCCCCCTTGGCTTGGAGAGACTGCAGTTAGCGGGTTTGAACTGCCTTGGGGCAGTTCCGCACACGCCTGCGTGTCCATGCCTACGACTCAGCTCCAGTAGAGATGTTGCAGAGCTCTCGCTCTTGTGTGGCAGCAGAGCTCTCGCTCTTGTGTGGCAGTGTGATAAATGTAACCTTGGATAAAAATTCGTGAAAGAATAAATAAGTATATAACTAGATTTGTAACAATGTAAAAAGTATATAAAATATAGTGTGGCCGAAGAATTTCCCCAAACCCAGCAGTAACTACCCATTCAGGCGGTAACGACCCTAGGCGAGGTTCATCAGCCTGAAAGAAAAAGCAGGTTAAGCCAAACAAAGAAAGGAGCCAGGCCGAGATATCTGTCGACTCCACACCGGACTTGGATACTTCACTCTGAGAGCCCAACCGAAGATACAATCAAGAAGCACTCAGAACTTTTACATATGAGAGGACTCTGCCCAGTCGTCTATTGATTCAGTTCCACGGTTCCAGGAAATTCATTCAACCAGCCATCTAAACTCTTTGTTGAACAGTAACTGCTCAGAGTTTTGGCCTCAGGACACAAAATCCCTATAAAAACCCCGGACAGTCTACCCTCCTTCGTGGATTTGGGAACACCTATACCTTTGGGTATAGACCCCTGTCCACCCAGCGCTGCGCTGTTTATTTTATTGTGGTTTTTCCTCGTTGTTTATTTTTATTATAAAGATTGTTTTATAATAAACTGTTCTTTTATTTAACCTAAATTTGTCTTTGCATTTATAACAGCAGCTTTCCATTTGTAACTGTAGCCATTCCTAGAAAGTGTATTTCACAATCAGAAACTGTTTTGAAGTGAATTTTGCAAGCTGCCGGCAGTGAAAAAAAGAGCAAGGGAAGTGCTGGGGTAAGGACACAGGACACCCCAAGTCCCCAGTGGACCTGTCCTCCCCCAGCCACCCCACCACCACGGTGCAGAGCCCAGGAGCAGGAAGAAGCGGTGACAGCGACATGGACGCCCCCACAAGCCGGCAAGGTTCCATCTGCCCTGGAAGTTCTCTGTAGCTCCTGCCTATCTGGTAGGGGCTGTCACCATCTCGTCTGCTCCTGGGGCCAGGCAGTCACCTGGATTGCGTAATTTTAGAAGGGAAAGGTGTGACGTCATCTCCACCCCCCCCCCCAAACCCCCCATCCTTCAGTCATGTGGCCGCTGCTGCCTGGCGCCATTTTGGGAATGGCAGTTTGTGTCTCTCTCTGTTCCCCTGGAGTTGTGAGGTCTAGCAGTTTAGTATCTAGCAATTACTTACTTATTTTCTCCCGCCTGTTGGCATTCTGTTTGTTAATAAATTTCTGTGTTTTTTTTTTTTCATTTCCATCTACTCGTATTCATTCCTTATTAGTGGAAAGGGATTGTATGAACTCTTAAAGGGAGACAACTCATTCCAGAATGTTCTCCATTAAATCATCTCAAACCAAAAGACAAGGGAAAGTTTCTTTTTCAGCAGGCATCTAAGAGTATGCAAGAATATAGCAGCCCACTGAAATCCTGAACTGATGTAGCACATGTGTGATACATGGCATGAATAAATTCATGCTAAAGTTATAATAATCTCATCTGATAAGAATCCTAGCATATTTCCAGGAAACCTTTGTCTGACAAGATTATAGTGATATGCACCAAAGTTAGTATGAATATTTGTCTCCAAGGAATGTATTTCCAAGAAACCTCTGTCCAACAAGATTACAGTGATATACACCAAGACCAGCATGAATATTCGTCTGTAAGAAGTGTATTCCAAGGGACCCCCGAAAAGCACAAGAACATATAAAAAGCACCATGTGATAGTCACATTTTGTGAAACATAGTGGAGAGGAGCTAGAGAGCACCCCTGTCTCACCCAATGCTGTTTGCCCAGTACAATGTCAATCTGATTTTTGCTTGTGGCTTTTACAATTGTATTTTTATTATAGAATGTGAGAAATGAACTTGTAAAAATTCGTAGAAATCTAAATAAATGTATATAACAATAATGATATAAAATATAAAGTACAGTATGGCCCACAAGCCCTTCCCAGATCTAGTCGCGAATTCCCACTCAAAGGATAACGATCCTAGCCGGCGCCCATCAACGAAAAAGAATAGACAGGACAAGGATCATCAAGCTGACAGGGACAGGCTCGGTGCCCATCAACGGAAAAGAATAGACAAGACATGAATCATCAAGCTAACAAGGAGAGGCTCCGACGAGATACTCATCACCGGACCTGAACACCCCGCCTTGCAGGCCACCGTTGGGGGAAGCCATCAGGTAGACAAAAGGAAAAAGTCCAGCCGAGATATCCATCAGCTCCAACCCGGATCCAACCATCCCATCCAGATGGCCTGAACCACAATGAAATTAAGAAACACCCAGAACTTCTTTACATATGAGGAGACTCTGTCCGGACGTCCATTTGACTCTATTCTCCAACGCCAGGAAATCAATTCATACAACAATCAAGGACCGTTGGTGAATGGTGCCTGCCTGGAATTTGGCCTCAAGGCTAAAAATCCCTATAAAAACCCCGGACAGTCTACCCTCCTTCGTGGATTTGGGAACACCTATACCTTTGGGTATAGACCCCTGTCCACCCAGCGCTGCGCTGTTTGTTTTATTGTGGTTTTTCCTCATTGTTTATTTTTTATAGAAATTGTTTTATAATAAATTGTTTTTTTTATTTAACCCAAATCTGCCTTTGCATTTATAACATAGAATAATTGTTTTTTATTAATCAAATTTGCTATTCATTTATAACAGACTGCTGACCCCAATACTATGCAAATTTGGGTCTGCAACCCTCCCTCTCTGATCGGGAGGCACCCCACTATTTATTAGTGACCTGATGCTGTGGGAGACCAGCAACCCCTGCTGCACCCTAATATTGAAGTAGAAGCCATAAGCAAAAGAGAACACCTGTAATTAGAACAAGAGGCCGTAAGTACTGCTGGTTGAGTAGGTGCGACTGAGCATAAGAATGAGACGTGACATAGTCATGAAGTGAATGTGGACTCCTGATAAGCCACAGTTCCTATATCCCATGAGGGATAAGGTCAGTAAAAGGAGGAAGTGATTTTGAAGGGGCTCATTACATACGTAAAATCCGAATTTTGTGAGGAGTTCGGACATTGGTCACAGGGGGGCTAAAAGGAAAGGTACGCTCTCAGGAATTCGAGGGACGAGCAAACCTTTTAGCCTAAGAATGGGAGGTCCACGGGAGAGAGAAGGAGAGAAAATAAAAGGGAGCATATTACCGGTCAGAACTCCAAGGGATGGTCCCCCGCCAGCTGGAAGATCGGTAAAAATGGAAACAAGAACTGATCAGGTACGTTGAGTACCAGCCAATTGAAAATCAGAACGCATGACTAAGACGCAACAGAAGTTGCAGAGCAATTGCAAAACCCCTAGAAGTGTGTTTTTCAGTATCCTACTAAGGACCTGGACACTGAGGGGAGAAGTGATTGAGAATTACACTGAAACATTTAGTAAAATGGGGCAGAGAAAAAGTAAAACCCAGAGAGGATTCCAAGAAAAGTCCTCAGGAGAAAAGAGGAGGGAAATCCCAGAAATTCCACCAGATAGACCACTGGGGTTTTTGTTAGAAAACTGGGAAGACTGTCCCTCAAGAGAAGGAAAATCTGAAGAGACGGTGATTGATTACTATATGGAAGTTTGGGTGGGGAAGGAGCTTAGAAGCCATTTGATCTGGTCCATGTCTGGATCCTTTATGGGATGGGTGTGTCAAGCTCTAAATATTTATGTAAATAGTAAAGAACCATCAGATCATGAGGAGAAGGACTATGCAAAGATATGGATAGGATCAGCAGCTCGGTTACTTACCATTAAGACCAGAAAGCCAGCTGAGACCGAGAATGAGAACAAGGCTTAGGATCCACTTGACAACTTACCACCCCCATAACTGGCACCCCAGCCTCAGCTCATTCAGCCTTCACAATTGCCGACCCAACCCCCACCTCAGCCTACGCAGATCACAAAACCAACGGCTCCCCCTAAGATGACTTGTTCTCCCCCTCCAAGGAGGGCATGGAGGACAATAAGAGAAGAAATTAGTAGTGAGAATAGCGAGAGTGACGAGGATAGGGAAAAGGGGCATAACCTTCTCCTGCTGAGGGAAGTACTGACAGCGCCAGGGATAATCGGATATGTTAATGTCCCCCTTAATACTGGGGATGTCCAAGCCTTCAAAAAGAAGATGGGTTAGCTGATGGTTGACGCCCTGGGGCTGTCAGACAGGTTAGACCAGTTTTTGGGACCCAGTATGTATATGTGTATATGCAGGCTATACTAAGGATGTTGTTTACTACTGAGGAGAGGGAAATGATAAGACAGGCAGGAATGAGAGAATGGGAGTGCCAAAATCCACAAGGGGTACCTGGAAACCAAAAGTGGCCAAACCAAAGATCCAGGTGGGATGCTCAGACAGAAGAGGGTCATCAAAATATGGCAGATTTACGGGATATGATAATACAAGGGGTCCAAGTGATAGTAAAAGGTTTTAAAATCTTAGAAAATCTGGGGACTTAGAAAGAAAGTTAAGCTTGGAAAGCTCTGGGAAAAGTAGGCCCTGGAAAATGTTAGGTCTTTTGCTTGCTAAAGATCAGGTGAAACTGCACCTGTGTAATCAGTATATGCTAAATGATATAATTGTTAGATGTGATTAGATACATTTATTGTTTAAAGAACATGAGGAACAATGTTAGGGGGTTGAGGGGGATCACGAGAAATCCATGCTTGGGTAAAAACAATGCATACAATAGAACAATATAAGTTTAATAATTAATATGTTAAGTTATATAATGATAGAGTATAAACATATGTTCAACTCAAAACCAAGTCGGGTCAGATTTGGGTCTGTGTACCCCTGACACCCAGAGCTCTTCAATAAAGTACTTTCATATAATCATTCCGTGATTATGTGTGTTCCTGAATGCTAACACAAGAAGCTGTCCCATGAGGGCAGAACATTAGCAAAGTATTTGGAGAATGCCAGGGAAAAGACGAATCTCCTACAGATTGGCTCGAGAGATTACGGTAAAGCCTGCAGATGTATTCAGGAGTAGACCTTAATTCTCCAATAGGAGAAGCATTATTGAAAACACAATTTGTAGCAAAATCATGGGAAGATATACGAAAGAAACTCGAGTAGTTGGAAAATTGGCAAGGGAGAGGATTACTGGAATTGTTGAGAGAAGCTCAGAAGGTTTATGTAAGAAGGGATGAGGAAAAACAGAAGGTTCAAGCGAAAGTATTAGCTGCAGTTGTTAGGGAAGTTCAAAAACAAGAGCACCCCTGAAGCCCTGTAAGATCAGCACTGAACCAGGGAAGCCAAAAGAGGCAGTCTGTCCTATGGAAAGGGACATGAAAGAGTCCTCAAAATGGACATCCTGAATGCTATTATTGCAAGAAGAAAGGGTATCTAAAAAAGAATTGTAGAAAAAGAATGCAGGATGAGAGGACTAGGGGCGTCAGGGGATCTTTATTTTGGGGTCCAAACCACCACCTAAGCCCTTGATAAAATTAAAAATAGGACCCCAAAAGGAAAAGGTATTTTTTTCTGATTGATATGGGGGCTGAACGGAGTACTGTTCAAAAATTGCCAAGAGGATGCATGAAAAGTAAGGATACAATGATGGTAGTAGGGGCAAAACAGGAACCCTTTAAGGTCCCAGTTATTACAGATGTAGAAATAGAGTCGGAAACTAAGATTTGTTTACGAAACATGTTGCTGGTTGAGAAGGCAGATTATAATTTATTAGGAAGAGATCTAATTGTAGCTCTGGGAATAAGTTTGACAGTACAAGGAAAAGATCTCGTAGTAAGCCTGTACAGACTAACTCAAGGGGATGAGAGCAAAATTGATACCCAAGTCTGGCACACTCAAGGAGAAGTCAGAAGGTTAAAAATGGATCCAATTTCCATTGAAATACAAAGGCCAGAGGACCCAATTAGGGTCAAACAATATTCCATTTCTATGGAAGGAAGAAAGGGATTAAAACCTGTAACTGATGAATTAATAAAAAGGGGGACTCTGGAGCGTTGTATGTCAAGGTACAACACAGCCCATCTTGCCAGTACAGAAAACTGATGAAACCTATAGGTTAGTTCAGGATCTGAGGGCAGTCAACTAAAGAACAAAGACATGTTTTCCAGTGATTGCAAACCCATACACCCTTCTGAACCAAATTTCTCTCGAAGACACCTGGTATAGTGTAATAGATCTGAAAGATGCCTTCTGACTTGTCCATTAGCAAAAAACAGTCAGGATTATTTTGCCTTTCAGTGACAGGACCCGGAGACAAAAAGAAAACAACAGCTTACATGGGTAGTGCTTCCCCAGGGGTTTGTCGATTCTCCCAATTTATTTGGACAAGCACTGGAGAAGCTATTAAGTCAGTTTGTGCCAACAGAGGGAACCAAGCTCTTGCAGTATGTTGATGACTTATTAATAGCTGGTCAGAAGGAGGAAGAAGTTAGGACAAACACAATAGCATTATTAAATTTCTTAGGAAAGAAAGGGTTAAATGTATCAAAATCGAAGTTGCCATTTACTGAACCAGAGGTAAAGGTACCTAGGGCATTGGATTACAAAAGGGAAAAGCCTTTTTTGTAAATTCCAGCCTAAAAGAGTAGCTGGAATTGTTGCATTACCACTCCCATGGACAAAAAGAGAAGTTAGACAACTACTGTGACTTTCAAGGTATTGCAGGCAATGGACTGAAGGGTATAGTGAGAAAGTAAAATTCTTATATGAGACATTGGCTACTGAGAGAGTAAAATGGACAGAGCAAGATGAAAGAGGATTTAGAGAATTAAAGGAGACTCTTATAGCAGCTCCAGTATTAAGATTTCCTGATGTAAGGAGGCAGTTTCAGCTGTTTGTAGATGTTAGCAACCATACTGCTCATGGAGTATTAAGGCAGAATTGGGCCAGAACTAAAAAACCTGTGAGATATATGACAAAGCTTTTAGACCCCATAAGCCGAGGCTGGCCCACTTGCTTACAAGCAATAGTAGCAGTGGCACTATTAGTAGAAGTGGCCAAAAAGATCACCTTTGGAGCCCCACTAATAGTATATACCTCCACAATGTAAGAAGCATTTTGCAACAGAAAGCAGACAAATGGCTCACAGATGTAAAGTTTTTAAAGTATGAGGCTATACTGATTCATTCACCCAACCTGGAATTGCAAATAACTACCACTCAGAATCCAGCACAGTTCCTATTTGGTGAGCCATTGGAGGTATATAATCGTAATGCAGTGCAGAGGTGGTGGAATTACAAACAAACATAAAACCAGGTTTGGAAGAAGAACTAGAGGAAGGGGAAGAGTGGTTTGTGGATGGGTCCTCAAGAGTCATAGAAGGGAAAAGAAGGTCAGGGTATGCAATAATAGATGTCAGGAGAAGTGGTGGAATCAGAACCCTTAAGTGCTAGTTGGTCAGCACAAGCTTGCAAATTGTATGCAGTTTTAGAAGCACTTAAAAGGTAAAAAGAAAAGAAAGGGACAATTTTTACAAATATGGCTTTGGGGTAGTCCATACCTTTGGGAAAATTTGTGAAGAAAGAGGTTTAACCAGTACCTGAGGGCGAGGATTGATTCATGACGAATTAATAAAACAAATCCTAGAAGCTATTGGGGGACTGGAAGAAATTTTTGTAGTCCATGTTAAGGGCCACTAGACAGGGAGGCGATTTCGGACTAGAGGCAGTAACTTGGCAGATAAGGAAGCTAAGAAAGCAGCACTATTAGTAGTAGATATTCCAGAAATTAAAGAAGACAAATTCCAGGAATATCCCTTCTGTCCCACTTCAAAGGAAATTGAAGAATATAAGATAGGGGGCAAGTGGAAAGGACAAATGGAGACTTCCCAATGGAAAGGAATTGCTATCTAGAGATTATACAAGGAATGTTTTGAGTAGGTTACATCAACAGACTCATTGCAGGGCACGAGCACTTGCAGAGCAGTTTCTGAAGTTTTTTGGGTGTAAAGGAATCTATGAGCTAGACAAACAAGAAATGCTACGGTATATGACATGTCAGAGGATAAATAGGACAAGGATGCGGCAAACACCATCAGGAGGCTGCCCTTTAGCATATCGACTGTTTGAAAGAATTCAAATAGATTTTACTGAACTACCCAAAGTGGGGAGGTATAAATATCTGTTAGTAATGGTAGATCAGTTAACACATTGGGTAGAAGCCTTTCCTAGTACCAGAGACACAGCTCAAACAGTGTCAAAGGTACTGCTGGATGAAATAATACCACAGTACAGGATAATAGATCATATTGATTCAGACCAGGGGATACACTTTACGTCAAAAATCATTAGACAACTGGCAGATGCTTTAGGTATCTGCTGAGAATACCACACCCCTTGGCACCCTCAGAGCTCTGGACAAGTAGAAAGGATGAACCAAGCACTAAAAGCCCAGCTGTCAAAATTGATGCTATAGACAAAAATGTCGTGGGTTAAGTGCCTCCCCTTAGGTCTGCTAAACATACGAACAATGCCACACTCCAAGAGTGGACTGTCACCCTTTGAGATGCTTTACGGAATGCCATACGAGCACAGGATGCCAGGCTACATCCAAGGCTAGAGGATGGCCAAATCCACCCTCATTTAATAGCCATTAATAAGAATTTGCAGGAGCTGAGAATAAAAGGGTTAATAATGCAAAGCACTCCTTTGGGGTTTGCCATATATAAAATACAACCACAAGATGAAGTGTTGATTAAAACGTGGAAAGAAGTCTCCCTCACACCTCACTGGGAGGGTCCTTTCCTTGTGCTTTTAACCACAGACACAGCAGTACAAACTGCTGAAAAAGGCTGGACACACCATTCCTGAGTAAAGAAGATTGAACACCAGAAGACGCCTGTATGGAAAGTGACTTCTCCTCCAGGAAGTTTGAAGATAAAACTGAATCAACATACTAATGACTGAAGAAGACAAGACAATATGTTTGGTACCACAGTGCAAATGTTATCCTTTTGTTCATTTTAAGTGCTATTATTGTCAAGAAATTTGAGTTAAACACTGTACACGTGGATATAAACCTAAAAGGCTTTGTCCAGCGTGCTGGGTGGAAGAAACCTCTACAACCAGTAATTCAATAGTTGTTGCTACTAACTTGGGCGTATTGGAATTAGATTCTCCAGGGTGGTATAGATTGTTTCAAGAGGGAGCGAGAATTAAATTGAGATCAGAGGCTCAAGTCCTTATAACTGAGGGTCGGCAAACAAACAAAGTACCCTGTAATGCCGATGCAGTAAAAATATCAGAGTGGGATGCCTTTAAGAGTTATACAGCTCATTCCACTTATGGATTCCCTGAAGGATATCCCTGCTGCCGAGAAGATGGACTCCCCTGTCACAGGCAAGGGTTTAGGCAGAGGGGTATGTGTGTGGGGAGCCCTGGTGGTTCCGAGTCTGATAATGGGCAGGACTATCAGTCTGCTCTCCAAGGGTTACCCCAGAGTTAAGAAGCAAAGCTCAACCCAAGACTGTGGGCAGTGTTTTGAGAACACCCTGACAGGACAAGGGGTTACAAAAACCCTGGCATGTCGCACCCACTATGACTGCAAAACTGGCAACAAAACACGAGAATGTGAGCGTAACCACACTCAATACAAGATGTGTGTGCCAGATAGGAAGAAGAATAGTCTGTTATGACCCAAGAGAGACACCTAAGGATTGGTGGTTAGAGGTGTAGTCTGTGCCAAAGAGTAAGGGAATAATGACCCATGCATTACACAAAAGAGTTGCTGGGTTAGGGCCTACTGTTCCCACCTGTAACAAATGTAACCGTTCGGTATGGGTCAGAGGAAGAAGGGAATCAACGTTTATGGCACACTATGCACTATGGGTGTGAAAACATACTGGGTTGGAGAAAATCTAAAATATGGTAAAATAGTTTCTTTCAGTAATGAGCCTGGGATAACTAATCCTCTTTGTTGGAGTCTGAGATACAGAGTGTATGCTCTTGTTTTTAATACTTAGTTATAGGATTCAAAAAAACACTGAATTTCATATAATATGAAATTCCTGAGCATGTTTTCATGGTGATACATGAAAACAAATGTTAAAGTTAGATAGAAAAAGCTAAAAGTGTAAGTGTATAGATAGAAAGTTTTTTTAATCACTGGGTGAAAAAGTTAGTTTAGAGAACAGGAGACAAGATGGAGGATTTAGGGTGTTGTCCCTTGTCCCTTCTTTCTTCTTCATGTTCTTCTCCTAGAGGTTTTTGGGTAATAGTGAGTGATTGGATAGAAAATGCCGCAGTGCATCACAGAGGTGATGGGTCATTGGGTCATTAAGAAAAATAATATACGTGTCTATTGTTAACTGGGTAAAAATAGGTATAAAGATAAAAGAACTGCGTAGTTCGAGGCCATTTTGTGCGTCAAACACGAAGTGAGCCACAAGGCCTTGTTTGTACCATCAGAAGAAAGAAATGTGCCAAATTGCAAAGATTGATCTTGTAACCAGCCTGGAGAGACCTGCTAAGTTTTGTAAGGATCCTTCAATAAACACAAGAAACAAGATTCTAACGAGCTCGGGAGTTTTCTTCGAATCATAAGGACTGAGATAAGTGGAACTCCACATGAGGGAGGATCCCAAAGGAATTCAGCCCAAAGGAGGCTGAGAGACTAAGGAAAAGTTGTATCCACAGAGAATTCAGCCCAAAGGAGGCAAAAAAGGAGAAAGAAAATTACACTCTTGACAGTAACAAGGACTGAATTTGCTTACGATATGGCAGAACTTTCTGTTCTGTAAGAGATGGAGAAGGGGTAGATCCAGAGAACAAGTTGAAGCAAATCGCCCAGGAATTGAAGAAACAAGAATCAGAGGCAAAAAAGAAAAAAATGGAGCAAGAAAAGTTAAAAGCATTAAATGAGTAATATGAACAGTTAGAACAGCAGAATAGTAATTGGGACTTACCCACCTCAAATAAGAACCTTTTTGTAGATCTAATACAAGACATCACTACAGAATTAGGATTATCTAACTGCTGGATCTGTGGAGGGCTTAAATCAGCTGAGAAATGGCCATGGAAAGGTGAGAGTTTAGCTCTAGAGCAACTTCTAAAATAGAATCACACCCAAATTTCCAAAACACTAAAATGACCTGAAGGGGGGTTTTGGATCACTGAATAATTGGAACAGTTTGTATCAGCAGAGAAGGAAAAAGATATACTGAAGTAGTGGGATATACTCCTTGTATATCCACTTTAGCAGTAAATTCAAAAAATAATACCAAAGACTGGCTATCAGAAACCCCCACTGGATATTGGAGTTGAACAAAAAAGGCAAATTGTGAATGGAATGATCAAATTGAGTTATGATGGCACAAAAGCCCTGGAGCTAATCCTTACCAACCCTTTAAAATCTTAAAGGGTTACTGTGAGAAACCAGAAACTGTAAATGACCAATGGAAAGCATCTGACAATATACTGGATATGTGGGTAAAAGGCATACAGTGAATTACCCCACAGATGGAAAGGATCCTGTACTCTGGGAATGATTTGACCCTCCTTCCTCATGCTACCAAAGTCTGACAGTAGGCTGTTGGGAGCACCCCTATATGAGACCCTAGACAGAGAAAAGAGAGAGCTGAATCATGAGTTCCTAAAAGCAGGAGGGAATCAGAAATGGGGAGAGGATGAATGGCCTGCAGAAAGGATATTAGCCTACTATGGTCCAGCAACTTGGGCTCAAGGTGGGAGCTGGGGATACAGGACCCAAATTTACCTATTAAATCGACTAATAAGACTTCAGGCTGTAGTAGAAGTTGTAACGAATCATACTTCTGATGCTCTTGAGTTATTGGCTAAACAACACTCACAAATGTGAGCATTTGTGTACCAAGACAAATCGCTTGAATCGCTTTGGACTACTTGTTAGCAGAAGAAGGAGGAGTCTGTGGAAAGTTCAATGAGTCCAAATGCTGTGTAGAAATAGACAGCTATGGGGAAACTATAGGGAACCTTGTGGCAGAAATTAAGAAAGCAGCACTTGTACCAGTTCAAAAATGGAATTCTATCCTTCAAGCATCATGGTGGGATCAAATGTTTGAAGGGGGAGCTTGTGTAAGAAAATAGGATTTTTAATACTGTGCTCAATAATGGGGTTACTATTACTGCCTAGTCTCATACCATGTTTTATCCAACTAATCCATTCTGTTGTCCAAATAGCAGAAATGCCCACTGATCCTGAGTTAGCTACAATGGAAACTGGTCAAACTGAGAGAATATCTAAAATTTCTAAGATAATAGAATTAAAGGAAGATAAAAAGAGCAGAGCTGCTGAAGCTCTGGCCAGATTTGAAGCACAGGTGCGATTAAAAAGCATAAAAAAATAATTTATACAGACAAAAGAAAGATTATGGAATGTGTAAGGTACTGTCCTGGGACAGTCATAAAGATGAGTTTTAACAGACAACCTGAAAAAGCATGGGAAAGTTATTTTACCAGTAGCATTAAGCTGTGTAGTCAAAATATAACTCAAGATACAATAGGCATGTACATTGATATATAATTTAGTATCCAAATAAAAGGAATCAAAGATTAGAATAACCAGTCTTATGAAAAGAGTTGTTAATTTTAGACACCGACTAGCAGTATAGAAAAAGTCTTGCAGTATAGTTAAGTCTTGTAAATACTGATTATAAAGCTGAAGAATAAGTGAGCTTTATTGAAAACTGTCTTAAAAGAACTAATTAATGAATTAACAAAGGGGGGAACTGTGATACATGGCATGAATAAATTCATGCTAAAGTTATAATAATCTCATCTGATAAGAATCCTAGCATATTTCCAGGAAACCTTCATCTGACAAGATTATAGTGATATGCACCAAAGCTAGTATGAATATTCATCTACAAGGAATGTATTTCCAGGAAACCTCTGTCCAACAAGATTACAGTGATATGCACCAAGACCAGCATGAATATTTGTCTGTAAGAAGTGTATTCCAAGGGACCCCCGAAAAGCATGAGAACATATAAAAAGCATCGTGTGATAGTCACATTTTGTGAAACATAGTGGAGAGGAGCTAGAGAGCACCCCTGTCTCACGCAACACTGTTCACCCGGTACAGTGTTGATCTGATTTTTCCTTGCAGCTTTTATGATTGTATTTTGATTATAGAATAAATTGTTTTTATTAATCAATTTGGCTATCCATTTATAACACATGGGACAATGAAAGATAGAAAGGGAAGTCTCTGGGCAACTCACAGTAATTACAACTTAAAAGACTGAAAAGACAAACTGGAAGTGGGACTGACTGTTAACACTGTCCCATAAATTATGGGATCCAGCACAGCAGTGATTTTTAGCTGATACTAAATACAGATAGCTGATACAGACTAGCTGTCTGCTGAAGAGATAGTAGAGACTGTTCCATAGCTTCAAAGATAAAGAAAATTGCACATAATACCTGACCTTAGGACCTGAGATATTTACAAAGACATTATGGAAATCAGGGCCAGGGAAACTGAGAATTTTATAGGCATAGGATAGGAACAAAGAAAGATCCACCTGCACAGTGAAGTGAATGGAAAGATCTCATTGATTTACTAAAATATGGATGTGATCTAGTATCAATATCTAACTGAGATGGACAAAGACTCTTTAACCATTTTGGGGTTGCAGAGTGATATGTTTATTAACAGCTCTGGGCCAGTGCTGGGTCTCCCCTTAATATGCATATCCCCGAATACAGGTGGATCCAGGCTTTTTATTTACAGAAATATTGAAAACAAACGCATATTCATAACCCAGTCGTCACCCACTCTCCACTTCCTATGCTAATTAGGAAAAAAGCAATTAAACATGTGTAATTTATTCCTTGAAATGGGTTGGTGGTCCTATTATGGGTAGGGGTCACAAATGAGAGAAAGGGATATGGCTCTTCCTTGTTCTGACCTTTCTACCTTTTCAATGCAAAGTGACAAAAGGACCCTTGGCTGGGCTCCTAGTTTCATGTCTTCAATGAGTTTCTGATTTACAATTTTCTTATGTTCTTGAAGCTCCTTACCAGATTCTTTGTCTCTCATTATAAGCCCAGCTGAACAAGCATAAAGTTGACAGACAATTAGTTATTAGCCAATGATTAACCTCTAATTTTAGCAAAGCCTTTCTATCTACCTTTAATTTTAACGAGGCCCATCTATTTATTTTAATTAGATTTAGCAAGGCTTATTTTTAATTAAGGCCTCAGCTTCTCTAAAATCTTAAATTCTTCAAAGTTTATGTCTCATCATGAAGCCTGAGAAATTGAAGAACAATGATTTGATTTGTGTAGAAGTCCAGTCTGAGGGTGAGCATTTCTGCAGTCATTCCGTGTATCACTAAAGATACTTAGAAGCCATGAAATAACATCTTGTGTTCTGCAAAGGAAATTAGCAAGTAAGGAAATGGAAATTTTTTCCTTTTCACACTGCAAAAATTCAGCATTCTTCACCTATTTGTGCATGGCAAGAGATGAAGTCAATATGCTTGGCATAATGGCATGAACCACCAATGCACATGAGTTCAGCTATTTGTATACCAGAAGCAGACAGGAACTGGTTTAGAGGATGAAACCACAACCAGGTAAATTCTGTATGGCACAGATAGCTATCAACCTCTGGAGTTAACAGTTGTGTTAAACATTTCTACAAAGGGAAGGCATTGGGATTGACTATAGCAAAAATATTACACCTAATGAAACTGCTTATTTCTGTTTTCAGACAATAGCATACTCATTAAAATAATTATTCCAGGTATTCCTGCCTAAATAACTGAAATCAAGATACATTTCTGTACTGATAAAAGTAACATGCCAAGTGAAATTCTTATTCTTGATTTAATTTTCCCTCAAACCTCATATTTAGTTTCTGATACCATTTTATATAATTTGGAAATAGCGTATGTTTCATTTCTAACACGAGATCTTGTTTTACTGATTGAAAACAGCATCCTGCATAAGTGAGCACTTTGTGTGCAAGAAGTAACACAGATGCAGAAGTAAACACAATTCCTGTTCATTAAGAACAAGTGAATTTCTGACAAGTGAAGGCATTTGTCAATCCAAGATGTAACCGAAAGTATGTATTCTATTACCATTTGTTAAAACTAAGTAGGGCAGTGTTCTTTATCTCTTCCATGACCCATTCCTCATAACTCCAGGGGATATCTTTTGTTTATGGGCCAGCTGTTAAAACCAGATGGGGCAGTGTTCTTTATTTCATCCACGACCCATTCTCCCTCCAGGGAGATACCTTCTGTTAATGGGCCATTGAGTCTCACTGCATGATTGATAAAACAACATCATCCTGTTATGAGATGCTGCACCCAGAGAGAGGAGACAGACATTCCTACCTAAATATAATCTGAGATTTAGAAGAACCCCAATCAGCCTTTTTCCACTGGATTCCTAGAAAAAGACCATCTATACCACCACTAAACCTTCAAAAGAAAACTACACCCTTCTACAAGACCACTGCTTCAACAAAACCACATCTGTCATTCCAGGAAGACTGCAGCCACCATTTAATCAGCCTGCTAACAACACCATGATAGACAGGGTGTCAGACTGTATTCTGACTCTGTCAGTGTTTTTTACTACTACATTTTATTTTTCCTATTAAATTGTAGTTCTAACTTAGGATCTCCCACTGATTTGCTTTCAAACTAGCACAGAACTGTTATTCCTATTCTCATACCTTTGCTAAGAGCCCCTTATTTCAAATTTACAATAATTTAAAGGGAAAGGGTTTACATTTTCCATTCCAAAGGAGGCTCCAGCCTTCCTTAACAGACACTTGTACTTTAAACCAAGACAGCATTTATGTCTTGGATGAAGATTAATAGTGTGAAGGAAAATTATTTAGACATAGGATTCATGTTCAGAATGGTATTTGTAGGTAAAGGGACAGTGCACTCCCAAGCACTTTGGGTGACATCTGGTGCACCTCATTGAGGTCTGAGGGCAATTAAGGTGACACTTTCTTGTTTCTTACCCTCTAGACACATATGCCTGTGCTAGCCACAAGGAGGACCTAGTCCCTATCAACTGATTTGTGTGATATTGAGCAGAAATCTAGTTGCTCTTAGCTGCAACACAGGCTCAAAAGAAATATTTTTTGCAACACTCAGCAGAAGAGATGATATGGCAAACAGATGAAATACATAAAAAGAAATCAGACAGAGTTTATGACAGTAAGTGAAAGTGTCAACTCACAAATGGTATGTCTGGATGGAGTTATGGAAAACCATATGTACTAAAATCAAATAATGGGGGTAGGGGAAGACTAGCATGAGGCTGCTAAAATAAATTTATGAGAGATTTCTTAAAAAGAAGAAAAATTCTTTACCCCTATTTTTGAATAAAACCCCAAACAAACAACTAATTTTCTTAATTGTAATGATTAATCTTTCTACTAGCATTTAGGACCCTGAAAAGTCTCTCTTTAAAAAAACCCAAATAGCTAGAGAAAATTCTCTCTCATTTTCTAATGTCAACTAAGTTTTTACCCCTCAAGAAATACCTCTAAAATTATGTATTAGAGCAGTGAGGTAGTGTTCAGAGTAAGTCAGAAGCAGAATTTAATAAGAAAAGTATGAGTTCTATTTATAAACTGTGCACAAATTTAAAACAGAAGCCCCACTAAATATGAAAAGGAATTAATTTTTTACAAGCAATCAAGATTCTCCTAAGTTACATTTCTTTAAGGGTATTGAGTCACAGAGTGTTTCAAGTAGAGTGATCATCTATTTAGATTTTGCCACTGAATTCAGCTAATCTAGGGTTTCATCATGCAAATGTCCATGGGTTGCATGTGAACATGCTCATGTTACAAGATTGCAGAAGTACATGATAATATTCTTATGAATCCTGAAGTACCATTTGTTTTCTAGGTATTTTATCAAGACTCATTCTGTCTCTTCTAATGCCTCAAACAGCCAAATAAAAGAAAGTACCTCCTGCAACGAAACAAATAACTGCACATATTCATCTACAGAATTCTTATCACTGCCTGCCTCTGGAAGTGATATGCATGTGGTAAGTGACAGATGTTTTAAGTCCAGCACAGATTGATTTCCATTATCATATACATCCAATTGCAGCAATCTATGTGTTTCCCTGTCTGAATGCTTTTTGTTGTTTTTTTTTTTTACCTTCCGAATTGCTTCAAACAGACACTTTCAAGTGTATGCGAGATTAATGCAGAAGCTGAAGTTAAAATGCTCACTTGTTTCTTTTATTGTGTGTCCCCATCCTCTGGGACACTACTACAGCAAACCCAGCAATATCTTCCCTGTAGTTGTGATCTTTGTAATATTTGTCACAAAAGTGTCTGTAGGCCATTTTCCCCAGATCACTGTTTTTTACCCCCTGCTGAAATAAAGATGCTGCCAGTCCCTTAGTGGTAAAAATCATGACCCACAATATTTAAAATTATGTTTAAGGTATTTTGATTTACCCAATGTTCAAAATTAAGTTTAGTTGAGACAGGTATGGTAACATCCTCAAATTGACCATTAACATTTCAGTTTAACATGTGACATCCAAAACAAACAAACAAACAAACAAATGGCATGTCTAGAGTCACTGCAATTCAATTCATTAGCTTAGTATGGCCTATTAAAAAAAAACAAACAACAATAAAAAACCCAGCCCCAAACTAAACCAACCAACCAAAAAATCAAAAAAAACCCCATAAAACCGAAACCATCAAACACATCAGGTCAGGATTGCAGTTTTAAGGAAAATCACAAGGAGGCAGGCAAATACCACAATCAATTAAAAGCATGAGGAATAGGAATAAAAAAGTCTATTCTAGAGAAATTAAGATCTCAAAAAGGATAGGTAGGACTTTTTCATTTCCTTGTGCAATAAAAACTAATAAAATTTAAAAACTTCGATACCTTAACAAGGAACTGAATGCCATGTATTTTATGTTTGCAGATTTATCTTTGCAAAGAACTAAAAAATATATGACACTGTAGAGGTCTTCTGTGCTACTAGTCAGTGTCATGAATACTTTGACTTTAGGCGGTTCTCTGCCTTCTATGAATTTACTCAGGATTAGCAGCTGCCTCATTTGGTTTGAGACTATCAAGTAAGCAAAAGGAAATTAAATACTTTTAAAAATGAGGGTCCCAACAAAAGAATACCAGAAAGATTTGCATTTTTCTGGACATTCTCACGATAGTCTTTACACTTTCAGATGCAGAAACTGTCTACATATTTTTGGATGAAAAGTTCAATAATGCCTTTATTACTCAGGCTTCTTACTTCTTCATGGCATTACTTTTAGGAATGGCAAGTGCTGAGGTGTGTGATCCAACCCATAAGAGAAAACAGTATGTAATAACTATAATACCATTTCAACTTCCTCAAATCTATGAGAGATGTAGGTTTAATTATAAACTCTAAAGTTATCTTTTTCACATGTCCTTCAGCAAGTAAATATACTGTAATTCTCTACTTCAAGTCTCTAGGCTTGGCATAACAAGACTTACTTCTTCCATTTCATCTGTGTACAGGCTTGCTGGCTCATCAAAGGTGGGAACTGTGACTATCTGGATAAAATGTTAACATTAAAAAGTACAGTTTCCAATAACCGAGATAAAACTAGTCAGAGGGTAGCTATGGTTGCAATTAGACTTTTTAAGATTTAACATATGCATAACATAACTCCTCTCTGAATGCTTGCAGATGAAACTGGTCTGTGCTCAAAATTATTGAGCTGTCTATATGTTCCTGAAGATGAAGAACCTATAGTGCATAATTTCAATGTGCACTAACCCCTACCTTACTGTGACTGCAGCTTACTAAAATAAACATAGAAAAATAAAGAAACAAACATGAAAGAACACCACCAACATGACACATGACAATGATGGCTGTTATGAAGATTAATTAAAGTGAGACATGTAAAACTGGGGAAGTTTCAGCCATATGACTACTCTGGCCTGTGGAGATCATGTGCTAAAATACAGAAATTATCCAAGAGAAGCTGTAATACGCTTACAATCCCTGTTCCAAAGAATGAATGTTCTTTTAAAAAGCTTTTTAAAGCAATACATTATACTAGCCAGACATAAAGCCATTTGTCCTTGGTTGCTTAGCAATCCTAGAATAGAGATGTAAATAAAGTCATCTGGCCTTTATTTCTGACTAAGTCGAAATTACATTCTATTGTCTAGTCATTGTAAATATATTTAACAATATGGTCCTTTAGAAGGAAACTATTATTTATACTATCCTCTACAAAAAGACTCATTAAAATGTGGCTATACTGGGGATACTGCTTACAAGAATCTCTTCTAATAGCATCAGCAATTAATAAATAATAATTGAGATACATTTATTGTTTTTAAGGATAGATTATAATTTAATCCATCTACTTTTACTCCATCTTTCCTCTACAGGATGTTTATTTCCTGTACTTTCCATAACTTAACCCACAAACTTCATGGAAGTCTGCTCCCTGTATTACAGGTGAGAGAAAATTAAAACCTCCTAAAAAATAGAAGCACAAAGGAACAAGCA
Source organism: Pseudopodoces humilis (assembly GCF_049639895.1). Taxonomy (NCBI): domain Eukaryota; kingdom Metazoa; phylum Chordata; class Aves; order Passeriformes; family Paridae; genus Pseudopodoces; species Pseudopodoces humilis. The sequence continues at coordinate 11,924,827 of NC_142206.1, read as the reverse complement.
GTGGAACAGAGAGGAGTGCAAACCTCTTTACAAGTGCCCTATGGCAATCCAGTACTCCAAAATGGCAAGAAGAAAACAGGGAGCTGTTCTTGTTCCAGTCTCCTAGCTGTCTTGTATTCTAAGGCCAGAATATTCCTCAAAGAGATGCAGTACAATTTTAGTATCAGACCAGTAGGAACTATTGCCTAACACATTAAGGTGAAACACTGCATATGAAAAATTGCTGTGGAGCAGTAGTAGCTGCTAACTCACATTCCTAAAAGTAATTTGGTTAATTTGCCCAAAAACCTAAGTTGCACAGTCTAATTCTACAGAAATGTAAATTAATTCCCAATATACTGAAAGAGATTTTCTAGTCTGACTCTCTTCCAGAATGTTCTGGACCATGGTGTGAGGGCTTGGCCTTCAATTGCTTCTCCTCATGCTGTAGTGTAGCTGTAATCCCATCTCCTCCCACTAAGACTGCTCTGAGCTCCTAGGTTTCCACCACTCCAAACTCCACCTCCTCCTTCCCTCGATGAGTTACACCTACCATCCTCACTACTTATCACAAGCAGTAAGGAACTCTGGATACTGGACGAATGCTGCTCCTTCTTTATCCTGGACTATATAATGTATACTTTAAAAGAAAGAGTACATGGACAGAAGAACAAATAATGGGCAGAAGACTTCAGAAAAGGACTTTTTTTTCCCCATTCATATTTATACAATTCCACTTCTAGAGCTTGATTTAACTAGATTTCCTTTTCTTCTTTGGAGAAATGCTCTCCTAGATTCATAACCCTGTACATTCATAAGCATGTAGGTGGAGCAGAGTAAGGTTAAAAACATGAGCTGACCAACATTTTAAGATTAAAAGTAATAATGTATATATGTCTGTATCTACTCCATTGTTTGTTGTATGTCTTGTGAACACAGTAATTAACAACTGATACTTAACATTGCAGTAATTATACTGAATATCAGTACATTGTACACTCATTCTAACAGCTATTTCTTTATTAATTCCAGGTTTTCCTTGCCCATGGGGGGAGGGCTGGAACTAGATTATCTTTAAGGTCCCTTCCAACCAAAGCCAATCTATGATTCTATATAGCTTTTTTTACTTGTAGAGCAGTTATATTTGAAAAATGCATTCCTTGTATATTTTATTTCACTCTTTTTCACAGTATCTCCTCATCATAGTGCTGAGAGCCAGCAAGCCTATGCCATCATTGTCATTTGGGCTCACTCTAATGTCCATTCACAAAAAAAAAAAAAAAAAAAAAAAAAAAAAAAAAAAATTGACCCTTATATGTTTTAACAACACTATGTTCTCACTGTGGCAAATTTCCAGCTCGATTTCCCTTTACATATAGGATACATTATAAATGGAAGCAATCTTTATAGTTCCATGTAAATTGAAGGAAATATCTAAGAAACTCAAGGTCCCAAGAAGTGAGTACACTGTCAGCCAACTCTACAGTATCACTGCTTCCATTGACCTATTACTGGAAGAGAAGCAGCTATAGCTTTCACAGGAAATTTATTTTGGAGAAAAATATTTTGGTTACTAGCATCTCTAACAGAGATAAAAGGCTTTTAATAAAAATATCAGTGAGCTGGCAATATTCAGATAATATTTCTTCAACCAATTATATCCACAAGAACTGCTAGGACTCTGTAAGGTACATCAGAAAACCTATGCAAAACAGATAATGTATGATTCTGGTTGTCTGCCTACAGAGTGCCTCAGGTTCCTTCTGTTTTATGATTCCTAGTTATGCTGGAAACCTTAGTCCATGTGCTTTTAGATAAAATGTAATAGACAAAGAAAAAAAAGTCTCAAGATATGTTTTCCAGTTTTACATACAAAGAGTTAAGGGCAACACCAAAATGATGGAAACAGTCACACAGTAAGAGACAGAAATCTGGAAACTCTCTCCTACCTCCATCCCCTGGTTTCTAAATCAACAAACCTACATGCATAAGCAAGAAAATTACATTTGGAAAGTATCTAGAAGCAGATTGTTTTATTAGATCTTGCTTGGATTTAGACTACAGGTATATATGAACAGTTAAGGGCAACACCAAAATGATGAAAACAGTCACACAGTAAGCGACACAAATGTGGAAACTCTCTCTTACCTCCATCCCCTGGTTTCTAAATCAACAAACCTACATGCATAAGCAAGAAAATTACATTTGGAAAGTATCTAGAGGCAGATTTTTTTATTAGATCTTGCTTGCTAGTCTAGAGGCTATTCTTTTAAATGAACAGGCCTGAAATAAATTTATTTAACTTCATGGGTTTCATTAAAATGCCTTCTAATTTACACTAGGTTAATGAGGGGAGAATAAGGGTGGCATAATTTCAATAATGTTTATCCGTTGGTCTAATTTCCTTTAAATAGTACAAAGCATTCCCTCAAAGTTTTCAAAATTATTTCAGTGTCAGTCTATGGGGCATGATGTTACAAAGTTGGAATGAAATTAAGTCACTACAAATCTATGAAACCAGCATTGTCAGTAATGAGCCAAAGCTATACTAATGTGTTAAAAAATTGTGAAAATCATCTAAATGGAATGAAAAACTTTAAATAAAATTAAGATATTGCAGATTGCAAACTATTTATCCAAGACTGCAGTCATGGGTTTTGACTATAGATCCAAATACACATACATATTTGGCTGGAGTCAAATCTAGTCCAATGCTATCTGCAGCAAAATACTACATATTTCAAATCTACCACATCTCAAGTGACTTGATTAGCATGGAAGTCTTTGGACCAAATTTGACCAGAGTATATGTAATACTAGGAATTACATACCAAGTACATCAACTGGAGAAGAGTACAAATGGCTGTAAAATTTAAATTAGCGTGCTAAGTTGACCAAATTAACTCTTGCTGCAATGTGAAAGCAGGAAATCCACAACTGGTCACTCTCCCAACTTCTAAATTAGCCATCTAAATGCAAGTCAGAGGTGAATTGGTTGCATTGATGAGAACAGTATGAGCAGAAGTTAACATATAACAACCTGGCTGCATGATATTTCACTGATACCAACTTTTCTTGCTACACCTTTTTATTTTCTTTTTGGGTCCAGATTAGTACTTCCCATCATCTTGAACCAAAATTCTAATATATTTGAACTTAAAATGGGTTCTGTAATTGTACAGCGGTATAAAATTTAAGGATTTGCATATAAGCTTGAAAAATGTATGAATTTTACATATTGAAATTAACTATTTCATTTCATACGCATCACTACTTTGCCACAGTCATTACACCCATTTTTTGAATCTCCTTACCAGCATTATGTGTACACACTTACACTATTACTCCATTAATACTGAACGTAACTAAACATACAGATTAGAAGTATTTTATTTCTCAGCCACAATAATATATCTTACTAATGTCCTAAACTGTACAGATATAAATCACTTCAGAACTTTTTTTATTCAGGCTTTTCTTCTAAACAGTTTAGCACAAAATAAGTTTCAGCTGAAATCAGTCTCATCTAGTTTGATGTGTTTATGTCGAATTTTTAACTGTTTTGACCCATATTTTACATGGACATGAAACTAAGATTTTGGTAAATTTTGGCAATAAAAGACAAAATACTGATGTTCTTGTTCTCCACAGCCCTACTTTGACAGTATATCTGATACTAACTTTTTTTGTAATCCTCACTTTTCCATGAGACACAATCCAGGAAAAATCATGGTAATATTAGCACTTTTGTTCAGTGGAATTACAAGTTTATCTTTGGAATGCTTTCCAGGAGTTTACTCTACTTTCATGACACTTGTTAGTGGCTGACCAGGTGCCAAGCCCTGAAATCCATTTAAAGTGCAGTGAATGCTACCAAAAAAACCACACTTCCTTGGCATGAAATTTTAAAGATAAAAAATGGATGGGGTTAAAAGGAGAAGCAATCAAAAGAATGCATAGGTTTTTCATATTGTGATATTTTATGTGGGGTATTTAATAATTTTAGGACAATGGTAACTCTCTTGACACAGGAATGAATTATTTAAAGTTAGTATTAGTAATCCAGTTTAGTTTTGATAGCCGCTAGCTGTAACCTGACAGCACTTCAATTCAGTCACGTGGAAATTCCGTTGTATATATTTCAGTATGCTGGATCTCTTTGCACTCATCAGTTTTATATCTTTCTGCAAATACCAAAAGATCATTCTAGGTTCTGGCAAAGATCTTGGAAAGGGAATATGTGCTGGTTGCCAAAAAGACACTGATTACTCTAACAGAGTAGCCGAGAGTTTCTATCCTTTCCCTTTTAGTATGTAAACTTGTTTCTGGATGAGAACTGATTACTGGCAAAGGTGTTTTCGTCAGTGCTCTTTTGTGTATAGTTAGGCTCTATATTGACTCTCTTGTCTTAGAGAACACAAACCAGTTTCCACTTACTCAGAAGCATGAATAGATTTTATAAAATTTAGTCCTGTGTTTCAGGACAGGAAGACAGAATGAGCACACATAATAGGAACAGAAACAGTACTTCTACTGCATGTATACTTTTTAATCATAATTGCAAGAGCAAGAATTATGTAAAATTCGTTTAAAAAGTATAACAAAAGGAAGAGCTAGACAAATCCAATATGTAAACATCAAGTATGCAAGTATCCTTGCAATACTTCATCTTTAGATTTCACTTTCTACAGAGATGTACTTTTTACTTATTGTTAGAATAATAGATTTTCCTTTGATAATATTCCAATAGAGTGATATAAAATTTAATGAATAAGTACAAGATGACTTCATGCTATGATGACATTGTTTTGAGGTGGTTTGGGGGGGTTTAGGGTTTGAGGGTTTTTTTGGGTTGTGTTTGTTGGGCTTGGGCTTTTGTGGTTAGCTTTGGTTTTTGGGGGTTTTGGGGTTTCTTCTTAAGGTGATCAGGTGATGCTTCTGTAAAGCCTGAAAAAGCAATGGAAACATTCTTGATTAAAATGCCTTCTCAAATATTGTCTCTAATTCATTGCTGCTACATCTCAGCTGTGGAGTAGACAGTGTTTCCTATGTTCCACACCTGTATGGTGTGCCCCAGCCAATACCTTAATCTATGAGATGACGAGATTTTTTTTAACCTTACCTCTCCTTGTATTTTCAGGTTATCATAGAAGAGGCACCACAACAACTCTACCTGCATACTCTATCTGAACATTTAAGAAACCCTGTGTGTCCAGAATTGTATCTACTTCACATTCTAAACACAGACCTGACTAGAACCACCTTTTCCTAGAAGTTTCTAAAAATTTCAGTTGACTGTCTACAATTCTGTTAAATCTTTAAAGCTTTATTAAATTTTTATTGAGGAATCAGTTTCCTAACTGTCACTGTTGAAAGTAATTTCTACAGAATCTTTATGCACTGATCTTTGTTTTTACAGTGTCTCTCCCTATATGCAGATTAATAGATACTTTTCATTATAGTGCATATGTTCTGCAAAACAGTTTGACTAGATTAAAAATCAGCATGCAGACATAAATATTTCAAACTCAGGGACAAAACAGAGAATGTTAAATCACTATTTCCTTCTTGCATTTGCCATACTTAAAGGGTACAGTGTTCTCTTTTAATTCACCTGGATGTCTAAAAATTAGCCAGTTAACATATTAACTGTCCTTGATGCAGGACTATGGTTTCACAGACAGTAGTGTGCACACGCACATTTGTACACACCCATGTGTAACTGTGTACACACACACACAAACACACACATACATTCTCTCACATAAAATACATGAGGTACCCCAGGCCCAGGTAAGATGGGTTATTAAAGCAAAAAAGAGTTCCTAAATGCAAGCATATGTGTTAAGTTGGTAGATCAAAAAAATCTTAATAACATTTTTTCCACATCTGCGTTATGAATAAAGCAAAATGAATGTGTGTTGTAAAACAAAGCTTCTTCAGACTCAAGAATCTGTTAAGCTAGTCTCAGCTTTTGTTCTAGAAAGACTTTGCTTTTTAAATAGTTTTTGTTATTATGTTAATCTTGAAAGTCAAAACTAACTGTTAGGACAAGACTTTTAGTACTAATTGCATCACAGATAGCTCCAAGCAGTAGCTCTAAACAGAGATAAAGCTACAGAGATCTTTCCCTTAGACAAGCCTTGCTAATGCTAAGCCCCAGTGCTGAGAAATTCTTTCCATGTAACTTTCTTCTCAAAGTATCAACTAAGCAGTTGTTATGAATCTTAAACAGTTAAAGAAACATGAATGTGAAGATCATAGTGTAAAATGTAAGTATGCCTATTTTCACATCAACATAATCTTTCATCATCAGGATAATCTTAGTTTTTGAATTGGACTCTACTTCAGTATTAGCAAAAAGGGCATATTACATAAAAATTCCTGCAGTATTAAATGACAGTACATTCATATTCACTAGACTCTGCAAAAAATTACTTGATGGCTCCAAGCCAAATACAGGCAGAGTCTTGGCTTCAAAAAATACTCATTGACAAACATTTTAGATATACATATATATACATATATATACATTGCCAAACTTCAATCAAACACTTGATCTCCATATTTCCTACAGCAAAGATTTAATGCCACAGACACCATGATATACAGCATAAAGCTTTGAGCTTTAAGGCATCTCCTCTGGGTAAAACCTCAGACCAGTTTTTGGACTAAATGGAAACAGCAGAGAACAGACAGAGTTAGAGAAGCACCATCATAAGCCTAGTCTGTATGTTACAGACGTGTTGCTTTTCACCAGTCTGAAAGAAGAGATGTGGATGCCTTGCACATTTAACAAAAAGCCTCTGCCACACTATTCCATATATAGTGAGATACTCCAAAAGCACTGGTTGCTTACTTACTTGTCCTCAATAGCTTTTTTGTACTGACAGGATTTCCTGAAGCACTGAGAACCAGCTTTACTTCTCAGAGATTGAATTTTTTGGTGCTGTTTGCAAGGGACTAAGGGCTAGGTCAAGACTGAATACTAAAATGATAATAGCTAAGAAAAAAACCCCTGAGCAAAACCACATCCCCTTTGCTATTACTTTTCCTCAGTTGGAAATGTGTTCTAAAATTAGGCCAGTAAGACTGTAACCCTGAGTAAATTAGCTACATTATACCTGTAACAAAATTATACACAATTATCAGTACATCCAGACCAGATTTTCATGGGCTCCTTCAAAATCTGAGTTTATGCCCAGAATTGTCTTATGTAGGAATTTCTATTAGCATCTTTTGCAAACACTATATTAAATTTAAATAAAAACAAAACAGGAAAAAAAAATCCCACCAGTCTAGCAAAGAATAAAGAGAAAGAGGGAGACTTGAGAACAATATACACTTTCAGCATGAAATTGCCATGATATCATTCTTTAGATTGCCAATACTTTGAGAAACTGGGGTGGGGAGGAGAGAATGAAAGAGAAACAGGGTTCTTTATAACCTTATGAAATGCTAAATTTTCCTTCTCCCTCTTGCCAGTCAGTAAATCATGAGTAAATTTTTAAGTAAAAGAAATTTGTATGAGCACCACTGAAATTTCAGAAAACCTGAACCTTTTGCAGTCTATCATTTTACTTGATTTATGTGAGTTGAATTCTGAATACTACTATGGTTCCACACCTTAGACACAACGGAAATACATTTAAAAGAAAATTTAAAGTAAAAATTAAAAAATACCTCACATACATTTAAAATCCATACATTTTGACTGGGAAGTGTTTTACATTATGATTTTTTAAACCCTACCATATAAAGAATTCAATTTATTGTTCAAAACACTATTCAAATATTACCTTCAACTACAGTGTCTGAAAATAAGTGAGCTATATTAGTTTAACTGGGAATATAATAGGCTAGCTAATGGCAACTAATGACTAGCTAATGTTTCTCAGGTCTGATATGGAAAGTGAAACCTGAGCTGTAAAAAGAATAACTGCTTCAAAAAATTTTTTATGTATTCTCTTGATGGAAACCAGGAGGTATTCTGGAGCCTGAAGCAATACCAGTTTAGCTGAGCTTAAATGTCTTCTAGGGAAAGCAACATGCTAGAGCAAAATGGTATCAAAAGGTTAAATATCTGTGTCAGTTTAAAAAAAAAAAAATTCTACTAGAAGCTCATTTTGTGACTTAGCCGGGTCATCTTTAAGTGATCTACTGATATGCTCCACGTAAAATCACGCTAGTAGAACAGGGCCCGGAGGCCAGGAGTTGCCAATCCAAAAGGCCCTCGGTACACCTGTCTTTGAATCTTCCTGTCACACTAGAACCACTTGCACCAGCACATATCCATTGTTATTCTAATGGAATGATTCAAAATTGTATCTGGGTTCCAGATTGAAATTCAGAGTATAGTGATCAAGTATTCCTTGAGATCTTCATTCAAAAGGAATAATAAAAATTAAACATTCAGGAAAAGGAAGCATTTAAGATGAGGGGGGTTGCAAGGGAAGAACACAGATGAGGTAGAAACCAGTTCCTTTACAGGCAGTCTAACACATGAAAAACTTTGACACAGTGGCAGAGACCCATTTCCTTTATATTTAAAAAGTCTTTGAGATTATTAAAACTTACGTGAAATGAGACAGGAAATTATCATGGTTATGCACTTGCCAAATTGTTATAAACATGTCTCCTTATGAATAAATAATTACTCTTTAATACAATAAAGTTCATGTTAAGCTAATGTAGTAATATGTTAAAGATTATATGAGAAAAGCAAGACTGTTAAAGGCAGTAAACACAGCAGAGGAAGCAGCAATTTTCCTTATGCTGTGTTGTGACAAGACAGGGCAAGGGGTAATGGTTTTAAACTGATGAGAGAGTTGATTTAGATTAGATATAAGGAAGAAGTGTTTTACAACGAGGGTGGTGAAGCCATGGCACAGGTTTCCCAGAGAGGTTGTGGATGTCCCATCCCTGGAAACATTCAAGGCCATGTTGGACAGCTGAACAACCGGGTCTAGCTGAAGGTAACCCTGCTTACAGGAGGGGGTTGAACTAGATGACCTCTAAGGGTCCAAACCAAACCAAACCAAACCCAAACCATTCTATGAGTCTATGTATGATAAAACCTTAATGCAGATTTAAAAATTACTTTTTAATTAATTTCAGTATTATTTACAAATCAATCACAACCTAACATGGCATGTTTTGGGCAACAGTTCTGGCTCTCTTCTAAATTTTAAAAGCTTCAGAAACAGTTGCAACTACTTGGTTAGAGAAGAGGTGTATTCTTAGGACTGCAAAACCTAAAATATCTAGTAAAATATCTAATAAAATCCATAGCATATATTCATCTAAATAGTGTTTATAACAACCAAAGCACTTCAGCATCTGTTGCCATGATTGAAATACTATCTTAATAAAATAGGACAATTCTAGTGTTCTGGCATGTGGAATCGTGGGGGGAGGGGGGTGGTGGGATGAGGAGCTGGAGTTGTGTTTTAAACCTTAATATAAATTCATTTCTGATGAGTTGAAAGCACTCATGATAGCATACCATAAAGCAATCTGTATCAAGTGATGCTGATTTACAACATGGTGAGCAATCTATAGCTGGTCTTCAGTTTAGTAGTTGCTGGGTTTTGGTAGATACACTTAAGATAACAGTTGACTCCGTCCCCCAAGCTTACTAGTCTTTGGCAAAGAAAATGTTTTCTGTGTTTAAAACTTCCTTATAGCAATGTATTCTTGTTTTGTTCTGAGTTTCAAAAATCAGTGACAACAAAAAGAGTACACGGAGTGCTCCTAAACTTCCACTAAAACAAGCAAAACAATGTTTAAGTGTCAGAGCAGTCTTACATCTGTTAGATCTCAATGAGATTTGTAAAACAAATTGTTAAAAAAAAGTAGTAAATAAGTTTTAGAAATCTGAGTATTCATCATTTTAAAAATCAAAATATAAGGGAAAGTTTGTTTGCATGTACAGCTAACCCCCCATGAAATACTTCATTACTAGAAGACAATCACAAAAAAAGCATTTCTGGAAGTATGTTGAACTATGTTGTTTTCAGAAAGGGATAAATAATGGAAACTGCATATTCAGTTTTAACTTTAAATTCCACATTAGGATAGAAGTTTTATCCCTTGGCTTGTGTGGGCTACCTCTAACTTCAGGGCATTTCTAACAACTTGAACCCATCTCTAAGTTGGTACTTACTCTGCAGCATTCATGTGATAATTAACAAACTTTTCATCAAGGGAAAAATGCAGTAATAGTTTTCTTAATGTTCTATTGCTAAAGAAGAGAAACTACACAGCAAACTTCAGTGAAAATTCATTATTTGATGCACAAAGCATATAAGTGGTCTTGGACTCAAACTTCTAATATCAAGAAGAAAATAAACAAAATCAAAGGAAAGAAAGTCAGGATCAAATGGTGACCTTTGTTGGGCATTTGTGATTTCTGCTGATTGAGGTGCTATGGAAGCATAATTCTGATCCCATGTGAACTGGCATAGTCACTTGATACAACTATTTCCCTTTGTGATATACAAGGAGGTGACCAGCTCAAGAAGCAGAAACAGTAACTAATACACACTAGTCTAGGATCATTCAGGTACCTGTGCAGAACTACTAAAACCTGTATTTTAATCTGTTCATGTATTTTGATCATTAACTAAACTTTATATAGTTCAGCACAAATAGCTTCAAGGGCAAGTTGTCATTATATTAGAATAACATATGTAATCAAATTTGAGTGCACTTAACCTTAAAACCTCTTTCCTTAATTCTACCTTAACGTAGGCAAGAATATTTGATAGTCATTTTTCTTTAATTATTTACAAATGGAATTTAAAATATGAACTAAAAACAGCTATTAATACTATCCTAAAGTTTTAAAAGCAAATTATATTTAAAAGGACTTTTTTTTTATCTTGTAGTTAGACAAAAATCAAAAAATCTGTGCTGAAAAAGCATTATTCAGTAAAACCTAAGAGTATTATTTCTATGTTATTGCAATATGAGAGAGATACACTGAATTTATCGTGACTGTTTCCTAGGCTTTGGCTCGTAGACTAATAAATAATTAAAAGGATGTAGCTGTTATGGATAAAAGGTTTCATTGTTTTATTCCTTTGCTACCATGAGAGTTTCTTGTTAAATAATTCTTTTTACTTTTTGAAAGATAAATCTATTCCTACTGACTGACGCAGATGTAGCTAAAGTTTTGTTTGGGGTTCTTTTTCTTTTAAAGTTGGAATATAACATCTCAAAATAGAATCTTAATAAATCAATGTAAAAAACATCCCCACAATTTATAACAAAGAATATATCAAATTGACAAATTTTTACATTTTTAATCTGAAAGATAAATAATATAAAATGCTATATAACTCTGTAGTTTAATTATCAATCCAATTCATCATCATAGAAAATAGAGAGGAATTTCTTGCTCCTCCCCACTGAAAGGACGCTGTAGGTGAGATGAAGGCATCCCTCTGATTCTACAAAAAAACCCCAAAACAAAACAACTTTTTAAGAGAATAAAAACCAAAAACAAAAATTCAACTTCCCCCACCTCTCTAGAAAGAGTGGGCATCCAACAACATCTGCTAGGAAAGACAAGATCCTCATGGAACAGACTAGTTGATAAATTCTCTGCCATGCAAATCATGACTACTCTCATTAAAAAACAATGTTCTGTATTTCAACATGAGAAAGGATTTGGAAATATTTACTACTTCTCCTCTGGTCAGAACTAGAAGGTGTCACAGAGGACAAAGTCATCATTAAACAAACGGGATAAAATCCTGCTGTGTTAATTTCTTGCAAAAAGTACTTTATGCCTTTACATGCATGTTGCCAGAGATGCAGTGGAGCTTAGTAGATACAGTTTTTGGTGAACAACACAAATGCTTAGAAAGTGTAACTGGATATAACAAGAGGAAAAAATTGCTTTCACACTGACAAGGGAATGACAGAGAAATAAAACATTTTTTTAAATGCACTCTAAATTTCTCCTATTATTTTAGGAATAGAAAGGTAAAACCCCATAGTATTAAATATTTTAAAAGCCTACATACCATTTTTGTTAAATTGTGGCCAGAATTATTATTCCTGAGTCAAGATACAAAGCCCAACTGGAAATTCTCTCATGTAGGCTAAGATTTCTCTAAGAGTATTACACTAAAGCTAAGGAATATGGCAATAGATAATCAATGCATTTTTATGCCTGAATCCTAAATGTCCACTGACAATCCCTTATGAACAGTGCAGAAGCTCTGGTTAATGGATGCCAACACATTTGCTCCTTTCTCCAGATGGCAGCATGAGTTATGCTTACAGTATAAAAGTATACTGTACACAATGTATATCATAAAGAATCAGGTGGGTTTTTTTCCTTTTCAATTAGCATTGTGTAGTAATTATCTAAACCTACAGAGAAGAATATTAACTTAAATTCACCCTAAAAAATATTTTAGCATTCTTCTACAAAAGACAGATGTACTTACCTTGACTCTGTTAAATCTAATTCCCATTAGTCTCATACTTAGTCAGAGAAGTTTAAAGAAATGTAAAGCTCAGTGCCATCCTTTAACAGCAACACTACAAATATCAGTATATTAATTTCTAAAGCATCAGGTTTACTAAAGTGTTTTCTAAATTGCAAGCACTTGCTGCTGTCTCATCATTACTGTAGAATATATTATTGTCTAGTAAATGTCAAATGGATTCCTACAAAATGACTAATCTATTTAACAGAAACACAAGAAACTAAGAGACAGGAAATACTTTCCCCCATTAAAATTTTCAGTATAAACTTATGGGACCCAATCCTTAGTTCTCAACAATACACTATAAATAAAGAAGTTTTTGTTTTCAAAATCGTCTGTAGATTAATGGTGGACACAAGTAGCAGTCTATATATGTTCCTAGCTGTGCAGATGCTGGTCCAATACCTTTTATATACAGGAGTAAGGGAGGGGAAAAAAGGAGAGGAGAAGAGTTATATAATTTGGTGTATTTTTATATTCTCGGTATTGAGGGAAAAAAAATCTAAAATAATGAGATCAAGAATACCTATTTTTCTAGCTTTGTACTTATCTTTACAAGTATTGACAATTTTTTGTACAATTAATTACCACGCAGAAAATACTTCCAATGCTGGTGTGCAGTGTAATATTACCCTGGTTTACTCCTGCCAGAGAAGAAACTCAGGCACCTGAGGAATGTCTTGCTTTGCCAGCTTCATCTGTTGCTATGAAAATCAGCTGAATTTTAGGGTGATGCTTTTAGACGTAAAGCTTCAGACTACTCTACCCTAGCCTCCTCCTCAGCAGTATTCTCTTCCTACTAATTTCAGGTAATGTAATATTCTTGTAACTTCAGTTCTAGAAGTCTAAATTATAAATATGGCAGAAAATTACCACAGGTGTATTAGTAATTTCAATAACTAGAATATTACATTTCTTGAAGATGTATTACACCCTAAAAAAAGCACAGTACGATTTGCTAAAATTTTTTCTTATCTCCAAGTGGAGTTCTCATAGTACAATAATGCATTAATTTAATTCTGGGAATTAAAGAAGACATGATATTTGATTGTCCACAGAAGGAGGTCACTGAGGCAAAAAAGACTAAGCTAGTGAGAAAAACTGTAGAGCTATTGCACAGCCTGTCAGTTCCACTGAATCTGAATATTGCATCAAAGATATATTCTGCAAAAAAAATTTCCACCAAATATAACAAGAACTTGGGTGAAAGTAAAAAGGAGTAACTTCAACAGTTTTCCATTAAATTCAGAGCTAATAATTTGACTTACAAAGGGATTTTTTGGTAAAAAGTTTCTGATTAGTCCTTTCAAAGTTTTAGACACTAAATTAACATCAATGGCTGCACAAATGCAGTATGTTGGTGAAAAAATGTAGAAAATTAAATCAAGAGGGGAAAACAAATATTTATTTAATTTATCACACTTTATGGATTTGGATAGCTGTAACTTTTCTCTAAAAAATCTTTTTTCTGTTTCTCTGATTCTGCTTCATTTCTTCTGTATTTTTCTTTTTTGTCTTGGATTTCTCAGCTTTCTTTGGGTTGAATTCTTTCGGGATCCTCCCTATTGGGGAGCCCTGCTTATCTCAATTTTTCTGATTTGAAGAAAACCCCTCAGTTCATTAGAATCTTGTTTTTCGTGTTTATTAAAAGGTCATCACAAAACTTGACAGGTCTTTCTAGGCTGGTTACACAAAGTTAATCTTTGTAATCTGGTCCATTTCTTTCTTCTGATGGTACAAACAAGGCCTTGTGGCACACTTCATGTCTGATGCACAAAATGGCCCCGAAGTACGCAGTTCTTTTATCTTTATACCTATTTTTACTCAATTAACAATGGATACATATGTTATTTTTCTTAATGACCCAATGACCCTTTACCTATGTGCTGCACTGCAGCATTTTTTGTTTAATCACTTACTATTACTCAAAAACTTCTAGGAGAAGAACATGAAGAAGAAAGAAGAAGGGACAAGAGACAACACCCTAAATCCTCCATCTTGTCTCTTGTTCTCTAAACTAACTTTTTCACCCAGTGACTTAAGAAAATTTTCTAATCTACACACTTACATTTTTAGCTTTTTCTATCTAATTTTAACATTTGTTTTCATGTATCACCATGAAAACATGCTCATGAAGTTCATGTTATATGAAATTCAGTGGTTTTTTGGATCTTAAAACTAAGTATCAGAAACAAGGGCACACACTCTGTATCTCAACTCCAACAACAACCCTCAGTGAAAGTCAGTCAACTATTTAACTAGAAATGTCAAATCTTCAAAGGACCAGACAGTGGAGCTCTAGCTACTTTTTTATTCATTGCAAAAACAGGAACAGAGTGAAGAGAGAGATGTCCATGGGCTTCTGGTTCCATAGAGGCATCTAGCCTTAAATAAGAAGAGCTGAAGGCAGGAAGGGGAAAAAATAAATAATAAAGGAAGAGTCAGGAGAGAAGGGGTAACTAAAAGAACAAGCAAGCTGCAACTTAAGTTGAGGCAGGGCAGGGTTCTGCCCAATGTCAACAGATTAACAATGGAGTATAGAATAAAACAGATTTCCTGACAGTTCTATAGGCAACACGCAACTCCAGCCACTCCACTGACACGCTCAGTATCACTGTTTGCCCAAGAATTTTTGAGTCTTGTGGAGTGAATTTTACTGCGCCCTGAGAAGGTTGAGAAGAATTCCACCTTCAGTAGCACCAGACTGAAATGTCATCTATTCTGTGATTGCAAAGCTATTGGAGAGGAATTGGCACGGAGTAAAGATATGTCCAGCTGAAAGATCTCCAAAACCACCTTTTATCTGGATATAAACTAGGGCTGGACTTCAGACATGCCTTTCCCTGGGTGTTTTGCAGTCTCAACTTGAGAATTAATGTAGTTGTCTACAAACACAAGAAGACTGAGATTAGAAGCCCAAAGAGACCAATGACTGTTGCTGCCCTGAGGCCCAAGTTGTTTTCAGAATTCACAAGTTCCCAGGCTTCCTACTATATCTTCTTTGGAGTTAGGTTAATTAAAACTCCTGATCTGCCCATGATTTTCACGTTTTAAACACCCTGAAAAGGTATTTCTTATGGATAAAGCTTAGGAAAGGCTTTTCACTACTGAAAACATAACTCTTTTGCAGATTGGAAGTGAAGAGGCCTGGGAAAAACAGAACTGTGAAAATCTTTGGAATAAGGAAGACAATAAAAACTAGGAAAATGATGCTGAAGGAAAAACAAAAGACAGAAGCACACCATGCAAAAGCTGTGAGTAAACTTTTGCATTTGAATTGGAAAGGCAGAACAAAGCATTTGAGTCTTGTGGTCTGTATAATCAATCTGCTTTCTATTTCTCCTTATTTCTAGTTCTTATATAGTATATGGTACATCATCCCTATCTGGATGGTTTGGAGTAAAATATACTTATGTATTTATATACAAGTAAATTTTTCTCACCAGGAAGAGGCAATAGTGCATACTAGACTGTCTGCAGAGTGATTTTTCTATATATTCTATTCTATATATTACATATATATTATATTAGTGAATCTGAAAATAAAGTTTCTACACAGGTTCTGTAGCAGGTAAATAACATTCCTTTCCTGGGATTTAGAAGAAAGTATTAAATAAACATTTTATTATTACTATAGCAAAATAATGTTACATGATATTAATTATTTAGAATACAGGGTCAATCATTTAAGAGCAATCACATACTTATCAACTGGTCTGCAAGATAGAGAAAATCTATATGTCACAGGAAAAATCAGAAGCTTTAAAACCAGGACCCATTATATCATCTAATGTGACTCCAGTTGCACTAAAGATAATTTCCCAACAGTTTGCATGTCATCATGGATATGGACCAAAACAACAGATCTTTCTGAGAGACACTGGTTAGTTTGTGCAAAATCTTCATACTAATGCATATACAATGCAACATGAGGTAACTTGAAAACAGAATTCTTGTCACTGAAACTGTTAAAAAAGTACTTTTTTAAAGGTGTGACTGACATTTCTTACTATAAAAATCTCTCTTAATAACTACTTTTATGCCTTCTGCAAGAAGCAAGCACTTCAAACTCTGTGACTCTTTTTCCTAATTTATAAACCAAGCATTTGTACAAGTTTCCATGACTTGTTATTCTTTATTTTGAAAAACAGACGTATTCTTTCAGTTCCATTTTGAAAGACTAAAGCATAATGGTAGGATGGTAGGAAAGTGAAACGGCAAATGATTCATTGTATGTTGCACACATCTCACTAACTGTAAACCAATGTTTCAGTTTTAAATAAGATGGTCATTTATTTCAACTTATAAATATAATCCTTTACTATAAAACATGTCTTCCATCTTTTCTGTGTAAGTGGAATTTAGAATCATTCCTATTTGGAAGGAAGGAAAGAAAACCTACAAGCAGATAAATTTTTATTGAAAAAAAATATTTAGCATCTAAGCCACCACAACATTATGTTAATCATATTCAGTTTATGCATTATGGAACCACTTCATGCACAAAAACCCGCTTTTGGGGCATGCAATTTTATCAGGAGATTTAAGTCTCTTAATGTTTTAATGAAGTTTAATAATTTCCTTTAATTCCCATATTTAAAAATTCTATTAGGAATTTAAATATTTTCCAATGTTAAAAAAAAAATTAATTTTAATGGGACCATTACTCCTGCGTTTTTTGCTACATATTCCAAAGGGTTTCCTTTCCTTAGAATTACTTTAAATTGAGACATGTGTTTCTCTGTTTTTTTTGCATGAAATCCATGCTCTGCCATGTTTTACTTTGCTTTGCTGTTCCTTGTTCATTTATGTCATATATAGACATAAATTAATAAAAAGAGGAACTGGGGACACTTTCTTCTCTGGTTTGTATGTTGGTTTTGGGTTTTTTCCTTAACAGAATAGCAGAATTAGAAAAAAATTACAGATATTATATATTAATTTTATATTATTAAATAAGTTCTGAAAAAATAATCTTAGCCATCAATTAATAGGTTTTAACTTCATGGCATACTTGTAGCATCACTGAAATTACAGAGGTTTTAAATTCTATAGTGGTTACTGGAAAAAGCTAATAGGCTAATACAGTAGTGGCTATACTAAGACATCTTAAAACAACAAAAGAGTTTATCTCAATTCAACTGGAACACATTGGGCTGTAAAAATGGCATGTACTTGACTGTGTCACGCTGTGTAAAGAATATACAGCATAGGAGGAACTACCTCAGTGCCATCAAACAGGGTGTCAAATACCAGTAAAATTAAAAATCAGCTATACATCTTAAATGTGCTTTTCCACAAGTGTCTAAAGGATTCCAAAGAAGGGCTAATAACTCTAGTTATAGACACATGAACATGTAGAGTGAAGAGTAAAAACTCACTGTGATCCAGTGAAGTGCTCCGAAATGAAGTTCAAACTAACCTAAACCAAAGAACAACTGACTTCTAAAACCTAGGAACATGAACTTATTCCCACTGAAATGCACGGCAATTTTCCACTGATACAAGTTTTCTAGGAATGGTCTTTAATACTGCTGTTTAATACCTAATCTATATTACTGTTATTTTTTTTTGCAAAATTCAACCTGGAATGCAGAAGTGTGATATGAAAAGGATGTTTTGTTTGCAAATTTGGAATGAAATGTGGCTTGGACTAGACTGCATAACTAAAAAACCAGCAAAAGGAAATTTGATACTCACCATTCTCGCAGAACTCAAGTTTCTTAAAATTAAAAGATTAAAAATACTTTGATACTGTTTTTAAAATGAAAACCAAAAGGAAGAAAATGTAGATGTTAAACTGTGCCAGATTTCTGAGGTCTTTGGTTAATAACCATTACCTTTTTTCAAAGTGGTTTGAAACTAGTAATAAAGCTATTACCTAAATACACTCCAGAATTAAAAAAAAGTCTCACTGGCTACAAACCAGAAAAGCTATTAATCCTTTATACTAGCATGTTAAATCTCAAACTATATGTGAGATTTAACAAATCCCTTATTTCTTCTTCTTTATGATCTATAACTGAATTAATTAGGAGTTCTTAATACTTATTCAGCACAGTACTTATACATGTTCCCAACTTCACACTCCTGAGAAAACCCAAATCCTTACCTGGCTTCATTGACTTCACTGTAAGTTAAATTAAGCAGAAATTTATGAATGAATAAGCACTCTGGTATTTTGTTGAACCAGGAACTTGACTTCTGCAGATAAGAAGGAGTCCCTCTGACTTCTTCTGTTTACAAGTGCTCAGTTTTATCAGGTCACAGTTATGTGCCTTTAGCAAAATAGGGATAACAGTTATTTGAGAGCAAGACCCATCATTGTGTCAAGTCAACATTCAAGAGTTGTACATGTGGAGAGGAAGATGAAGAGAAGCGTAGTATGAATCAGATTCTTAACATACAACTACATAATAAGATAAGCATATTTTCAATTATTATTACCATAGACATATATAAAGAAGATTAAGTGGATCAGAAGAATTAAGCTTTGAAAGTATAGATGCGCTAAATTCAGCCATATAATAATATTAGCAAATATTGATACTGATTAACTTTGTGCTATGGGAGTTAATACTCTACATACAAAGTCTGAAATACAGCTCTGGGTTTGGAAATATCTGTTAATCAAATTAAGTACTATGCATCTTAATGGTTTGCTCATGCTGCTTTACCAATGTATCTTAGTCATGACCAGGCAATTCAATGATCATGAAGCCTCTGATCTGTTTCCTGACCTGATCTGTTTCCTGACCTGTTAAATAATATCAATCAAAACAGAGTAGAAGAAAAGTTATTTTAATGCAGCGGATATTCCTTCAAGCCAAACTGAGAATCACCAGGTCCATTTCTGAAGACTTTTCTTTTGGCTGCAGTTGATTCAAGAGAGAGCAAATTCAATGACCTAAAGTCAGAAGGATATTTATCACATACTAGTAATTCCTTGAGTCAGTTGACACACTGTAGGCTATTTATTCTCCAGTTGTGTCATAAAATGAGTCAGTTCTGGTTAACCAGAAAATATTTTTTCCTGTTAATCAGTGAAGTAATTTTCAAAGTGGAAGGTAGCAGTGAAGTAAAAACAAAGTAAAAATAAAAAAGTGAAAATAAAATCTTTACCCTAATAAAAAGGATCTTCTCTCCAACTCTGTATCTTCCCTGTGAAAGACGTTCCACACAGAACTTACTAGGGCATTTACACGGTGGATCTTCAGAAATATGTTTAACCTATAAAACAAGACATTATTAATAGGAATGGTTTAAAAGAGCATGGATAGCAAAACATTCGGTAAGACACTTGCCATAATGTATAATTTAAGTCTTAATTGATGGTATTTTTCTTGGTCTTCTTAACATTTCTGTAACCCCAGAAAGCACCCTATGGTGCTTCCAATAGCAATGATTTAGTAGCTGAGTTAAAAATGTCCCACAGTTCAGTATCAAATTTGCACTTTTTATCTGAAGTCAAGCAGTCTGTTACATGGAATTTAGCATCAAACTTTTCTAAATGTATTCTCAGTATTTTATGATGAATCAGCTCAAAGTGCTAATACAGCTAACAGGCAAAATGAAGATGTCATAAGATGCATCCTGCCTTCTAAATATATATAAATATAGAGATATCTTCCTTACCAGTTAGAGGCCCTGCCTATTTAAAATTGTAGACTGACACCTTAGAAAAAAGCATACAGAAAATACTGTATCATGTATGCTACATGATTAAAAATTCATGCCAAGACACTGCCCAGTAGTTTCAACTGCACTTACGATCTCCTTGTTAGGGCTAGTTCAATCAAAATTAATTTAAAGGTATCTCAAGCGCACTATCATTGCCAAACCTAACTACATAGCCCCAAAAATAAGGGCTGAGAAAAACAGAAGAAAACCAGCCTCCTGCTTGTTATTAGCTGCATCAGCTTGACTTCAGCTTCCTTGGTCTGGCATGTGCTACCAGAGGCAGTGATGTTTAGTAGAAGTATATTTTGTACTTTTCAGTGATGGGAAAGTAGCAAAGGCATCAATATCAGAAGAGCAGATCTGGCTGTGAAACTCTTACTTGACATTCAAATTGCACTTCTGCATAGGAACAGCAAGAATAAGTGCAGCATCTTCAAACACTGTGGTTTCCTTGGACAAAGTACGTACTTAGTATGTCAACATCTAACAATGCAAAATTCCAGAGGAACTTGTAGATTTTGTCCACTTCAAACAATATTCCAAAGACATTTTCATATCCAGTTTGCAAACCAAGGCCTGTAAAAATGGTCTGAAGCCCAGGAAAGGGTATCTTCAGAATAGCTAACAAATTAAAGTCTTAAAAAACAAATAACTCTGTAAGTCTACAGATGGTTAAAATAAACTAAGATGCTAAACTCAGGCTTTTGTGTCTGGACTATACGAGCAACTGTTATTTTATGGTGTGAATGTCTGGGGCAGTGCAGGTCAGGAATCTAGCTGGATGAATTCCATTCTGTTTCTATCCATGCTGCTTTCTAAATTAAAGGAGGTGGTTAGAGAAAACCTACATACTCTCTGTTCAATTTCTACATGATACGCAGTCATCAGCCTCCTTCTACACATAACTGTTCTTTCTCAATTCTACTGTAACACAAGTGCTTCTGCAAAGTTGAGGAAGAAATACAAACCAGAAAATTTTAAATGTAATTATATGCATCAAATAAAAGAAGTATTTCAATAAAAAGAATGAACATTATATTCCATCTGCTTTTTGTAACAGGAAAGTGGCACATGGATTTTTCAAGAAGTGCTTTGTAACTCCCAGGTGGCACATCTACCTTTCAATGTAGTAGTTACTATGGTAACTGCTTCTTTTTACAGGCTAGCTTTGTACTTTCCCAGTTTAACCTCTTCATGGTCTTAAAATGTGTCCTTCTCACTTGATTCCAGCTATTTCAAATGAACCCCTATGGGTTCATACCAGAAACATGAACACTCGGTATGCTGCAACAAGTTTAATGAAATTTAAAGCAAGATTCTAACAATAAGGAAAACAATGCTTGTTTTTTTAATATGTGAGAATCATGCAGAACAGCATAAAAATTAGGCTGAAATATCTTAGAAGTATTTGTTAACATTCAGTACAAGGCAGTATGAGCCAAATTGTGTTCTGACTCAGTCCATCCTCAGACAAAGCACCAAGTGGGAGTTGGTGAAGGAGTAAAAGAGTAATAAGAAGGGAATGTGGTCCTAAGCACAAAGCTAGGCTAAACTGCAGAGCTCCTACACAGACTTTTTTTTCCCAGGCTTCACACGTAAATAATTGTGGTCAATAAACAAGTAACTCTGTAAGTCTACAAATGTTTAAAATAAAGTATGATGTTAAACTCAGGCTTGTGTGTGTTTTGCATGTAAGTGCATATGAGAATCAGTAAGATAGGAAGAAGCTTCCTCCCACAACTTACAGCATCATCCAACAGTTTTCCTGTGCTTTTTTTCCCAGGAGACTTTGTGGGTGATGGTGAAGGAGATGGAAGGGGAGCTGAAAGTGTTTCCTCTTGTTCAATCTCTTTTTCCAATTTTATTAATCCAGGAGGTTCCACCCCAAATCTTTTGGAAACATGCAAATAATAAATTACTAGTCCATATAAAGTATTATATATTTTAAAACAATACAGTGGAAAGAATTTCTACTTTGTATGCAGTAACAGAATGATACACACATTAACAAACATCTATAAAACACACCAAATATTACCGCCATCATTTCAAATTAATAGAAAAATATAATTTAGATGCAGTCTCTCAGTTAATCAAATTTACAGGAAATACAGGTATTTTTTCAGCTTCTCTGTCTGATATCATATATGTTGGTGAATAATTTATGAACAACACTAGACCTCAAAAATTGCAATACCATGCAGGATAGAGTCAAGTTCAGTACATTTGTGCTTTATTCTATTTTTTTCTTTCCAAACAGCATCTTCTCAGATTACTTGACAACTTATATTTTGTGTTAGTATTTCTCAAAGAAATCAAAATTAAAAGGGATTAAGGGTTTTCCTGGTCTCAGCTACTGTACTGAATTTATAGATAAGTAAACTGAGACATGGCCACTACTCATCAGAAGTGGTTAGTGTTTTTACTAATTGATTTTTGACAGCCAGTCTTCAGATCTCTGTTTACAGTGACAACATACTTATAGCTCCAGCTAAAACAAAATACATGCAAGTTCAGCATGGATAAACTCAAAACAGAGCACTTGAAGAGCAAGGTTGTTTGTGAAAGATCTTTTGAAAGCTTTATGACAAGTCACTGAGTAACTATCTCACAGCAAGCACCAGAGCTTGGACAGAAGTCAGAAGTCTAAAAGCGGATCCCATTTTCCTAATTACTGATTATTCCCTTCTGGTTTTTTTGGGGTTTTATCTGCCAACAATGAACAAATCCCAGAAAAACATACAGAGTCCCTTTTTCACAGAATCACAGAATAACTTCAGCTTGGAAAAGTTATCATGCCAGGTAGACTTCTCATAGCAAACTACTTGCACAAATGAAATCGTATTTTCTTCTGTAGCAGAAAGTCCATAGTCCAGATGCAGAATTATACTGACTTACCTAGTTAAAGATCTGGACGCTAAAATATTAAGCAGTAACAAATATATATCATGAAAATTTAAGCTAAATACCATAATGCTTTTGCATTTTTCTGATAACATTTAATTTAGTCATACTGCTGCCTAGTAAATTAATAGAAACCAAACCAAGAACAAAATTTGTGCTTGTAGAGGCTTCTAACTGGTGCAGTCTGCCTAATGAAAAGCCAGCCAACATTGAAACAAGCACTTACATACAATCTATTTACTTCCTGTCTGTCTGCAGATGCTGACAGGAAGTAAATAATTTAATTCCCACTGGGCTCTAAGCCTACTCCTGCATACAGCCTTACTCATCAAATAAAACTCTTCCACTGTAAGAAATGTTGCTCTTTTGCTTCTACTGCTTTTCATTGTTTCTACATTTTGTGCTTGTGACAGATTTTTAAAGTTGCCTGTACTTCCAGTGTTGTGAATTCCTCTGATGAAAAGTTGAAAAATAAAATCAACAAACACGGGCACACATAGGCACACACACACAGAGGCGCACACACACATTTTCCACACGCTAGAAAGCTGAAATTGTAAAAACCACATATTTTCTGAGAGAGGTAGAGGTGAAAATTCTGGGAAGATATGCTGAGCATTTTCTTTTCTGCTCCTTTCTAGGCTGGTTTCTCACAACTACATGTGAAGCAGCATTAGACTGTAACATGATCTCTGTTAGACTTAGAGCACAACTTTCCATTTTTATCAAAGTAAAATTGAATACAATAGCAGAAAGAACTTGATATTGCTCAACAGTAATTCCAAAAGACGTGTAAGGGTCATTTAACCCCGCAGAGTTTAACAATAACCCAAGAACTTCGTTCTTTGTGATAAAAAAATAATTTAGCTGTTTTTCATTGTATAATCTCTGACTTTCAAATACTTAGGGAGAATGTTCGACCTGTGCAACTCACTGCAATAGTCCTGTGCATTGTCAGTGGTCAATTCCATCCTGTAGGATACTTCCCTCTCTCATAAATCTCACTGTATCGATGTAACATCTTCCAGTGACAAAAGGAAGTTTTGCAGATGATCTCAGAACTTTGTTTTCATAAAAAACTGAAATTCAGGATAATTTATCAGACAACTGTACTTCTATTAATATCTTTGAATTGCTACTCTTTGAACTAAGTGGTCACACCAGTTTCCCACTCACTGTGCAGTCCATCCATCAAGATCATATATTCCTAATTTGTCTAAGAGGACACTGAGATAAAAAGCATTACTAAAGCAAAGGTAAATTATCACCTGTCTCCCCTCCTCCACAGAGTATCTGTTGAATACAAGTTCAAGTTCAGCAGAATAGAGTTCAATTTAACTCTTCCTCAAGCAATCCTCACTCTTCCTCACTTGTGCCTCAATCACAAGTCTATTTGCATTAAATGAAAAGCTTAGGTTGACTTACAGGAGTTACAGACCCTGAAGACAAACAGTAATCTAGCTGGGCGGTGTACCAAAAGCTGAGTTCTTGTGATGACTAAGCCACTTTGAACGTATCTTTCTGCTTCTAAAATTACTCAGTGTCTCTTACTCTTTTTGTTCTTTAAAAACAGGTTGAGGTACTTTTTCAAAGATCTCTGCAGCTCCTGTTCTGGAAAGCAGATCCCTAAGACTGCCAACAGACCTGGTTTGCTTTACAAAGCATACATCTGACTTCTCTCTTGTTTAAAGCAGCACAGCAACATCACTTTAATGTGCTCTTTCCTACACTTAATGAAGGCAACTATAATTTTTTTCCCATACAGCTCTAGTTTACCACAGCACAGGCAAAATAGGCATCATATATTTGGTTTTCAATTGTATTAACCTGACATTCCACTTCAGTTTTTGTGTACTTTGGAAGTGTACAAG
The DNA here is from genome assembly GCF_049639895.1 of Pseudopodoces humilis. NCBI lineage: Eukaryota > Metazoa > Chordata > Aves > Passeriformes > Paridae > Pseudopodoces > Pseudopodoces humilis. The sequence continues at coordinate 11,899,890 of NC_142206.1, read as the reverse complement.
ATTATAAATGGGAGTTTGTTTTTGAAGAGATACTAGAGCAGGGAAAAGTAGACAGACATGTCATCTGACCCCTAATTTATAAATAAAATTAAAATAAAGAAACATAAATACAGAAACAGAAACACAATATATAAAATAATCATTAATGATATATGGTAATATTCATGTATTAGAAATAAAAAATAAAATGCAAATATTTAAGGGAAAAGGGATAGATATGCATAATAAATGAAAACGTGGCTTATTTACTTGTTCAGTACTTTTCATGTCTGGAATAGAAAGCATCTGAGACATGGAAGCTTAAGACAAATATAAAGAATAAGATTCTATTTTCATTCTCTTGTAGATCTATTGAGACATCAAATCTCACTGCAAAATGAGATTAATCTAACTCAACCAACTTTAGCAGAATCCAACACTGCCTAATGACAAACATGCATCACTGGAGGAAGTTGGATACTATAAATTCACCAGCTGGGGCAGATACCCCTGATAGTTATGCCCCAGGCATAGGGTCTTTGTAGGTCTATCTCCATGCTGGTCTTGAAAGCACAGTTGGTTTGCTCCAGTAAATTAAGATTCATTAAGATTAATTTCATTATGCACCTGCAGATCAAAATACTTCTCTGTGGGAAGTTAAAACAATTTGCCATTTGAACCAAAGTTCTAGAGATAACAAAATAATTGAAAACCTGAAATCACTATTTTTTTGGTCATTGCTGTTCCTATACAAGCTTACACTGAGAGCATGGGTTTTTCTGAAACTTGACCATTATACAAATTTCTAATTTTCCATTCACAAAATATGAATACACATGACAGAATTTTAACAGTCACTACTAGTTCTTAACTAGGAATAAACAGTGGTCTCTTTCACCTCAGTTGTTACCACAAGGAATTCTTCTGAAATCAATGAAACTATCTGAATAGCAAGGCACTCCAAGTTCACACACATCAATGAATTCAACTACAATTTACATGCAAGACTGGGCAGTAGTGCTGCTGCTCATGTATTTTTTAGTAAGTCTTACACATTATGCTGGTTAAATTTGCATCTGCAAAAAGGGGGAAAATCACATTCTAGCTACTATAATTTTGATTGTTTAGCGGAAGTCTTTGTCTTGATGTCAAAGATAACATTACAATGTACTGATGGTCCAGCACAGCTAGATCAGATTTAGGTCATGTGAAGATCAACTTATTACCAGAAAACTTAATTAAATTGCAGTTGTTTATAGAGAGATCTGACTTTGGAAGGAGAAACGTCTTAAAGTTTTATAGAAAAAAGAAATTTCTCAAACCCTTCCTCTCTTAATACAAGGACAGATTTCTTCACTGAGGTACAGAGATTTTGTAATATTTGTTAACAAATGCCCACAAGAGTGACATCAAGACGAACTTCTATTTGAACTCAATAAGCACAAAAGTTAGCTTGAGATGTACTGATTTAATACGGCTGTCAATAGCCCTGCAGTCAAGAATGCAAATATTTCATCAGTCTTTAAATATTTTTTACCTTTAAATATATTTACCTTGCTGCAATTCTTCCAAGTTCCAGCAAACAAAGGCACACTTCTCTTGGCTGCTTGTGGAGTACTAGAAAAGCAAAATGAAGATGGAAAACATTGATAAATAAAAGCTATTTTAAAGATCTTAGTGATGGAATGGAACCTAATCATCAACATCTGTAACTCTTGACTCCGATAAAAGATTGTTTTCTTTGGCTTGAAGTAGAGTTTTACTGGAATAAAAAGGATGGGATTGATGAGTGGTTCTGAGTTCATACAGTTCAGAAGTTTAGTTATCTAAATCACTAAATAACTATCTGAGGTAATTGGTAATCTGCAAGCAGTTCATAACTACTTAAAAATAATCAAGAGATCTGTCACAACACTTTAATTAGTAGAAAGTAAAAAATAATAACATTAGAGTGATACTTTTCTTTCTACAAACTAAGAGAATTCATATCCTTTAGATCACTATTTCTCTTAGCCAATTTAAATTTAAAAAATAACAAAGTTGCATTAAGAAGGATATACCTCTCTACAAATTAGGTCCTGAATTTTTTTCACATCTACTCTTAAAGTAAACATGAAATTAGAATACTTTAGGAATCAGTTCTTCACAGCATAAAAATCCCAAACAGACAAAAAGTTTATTCTTTATACATATATATAATGCAAGTCTGCATGCCTGGATTCCACACAGAATAGTTTTTTTATTATTCAGAAGTAGATGTGATACAGCATGATCTCATTATTGTGAGAGACTGAAATGTTAGGGGTTAATGTCCCAGCCATCCATTTGCAAAAGCAGCAGGTAAAAAGGTTCTTTGCTGAGGCCAGGTTTGCACTCTCTATGGGAAGGAGAGGGGGAGAGTTTTTGGTGTGTGGTGGTCAAATATCTCAACTGCGTAAGAGCAGTCCAGGCACAAGAGGGGGTGTGCACCCACCCCCAGAAGATGACCAAAACCAACCAACTTCTGTTTAGCAACAAGCTGTGTTTTGAGACAAATAAGGGAAAAGGCTCATAAGAAGCAGACCCTGCCAAGTGGGAATAGTGCTTCTCATCATGGCAATGGGCAACGTCCTCCCTTATATAACTGCCTCAGGCATAAAACTCCCCTCCGTGGAAGGTACTGGCACACTCACACTTCCACATAGGCTTGAAGGCATACATCCCTTCTGATGGGGCATAACTGGCTCAGCTATGCTGATGTGAGAGGCACTTGTCATGCTTTAGGTGTCATAAGCCATCCAAGTCCCACAACGTGTGCCCTAATATCTGAGGGTCTAATATCTGAGGTCTAATATCTCAGACTAATATCTGAGGTCTTCCACCAGAGGACTGCACATGATCCACAGTGTTGCAACAGACTGTGAAAAATCCTTGCCTCAGGGGTGGTACTCCAGATGTTCTCACCTGAATGTGACGGTATACTAACCCATTGAACCTGGTGCTTCATAGGCCTACCCCACCCTTGATGGATCAAGACTGTGACCATCACTTCAACCAAGAGACACAGAAATTGCAACAATTAAGCAATTAAGTCTCAGTTCACTCTCTATTCTTATCCTTTCTCTCTTTTCCCTCTATATTTTCTTAAGTGGTATTTCATACTTTTATATTGCTGCATTTCTATAGATGATAATAACCAAAATGGCTACAACCAAACTGATCTAAAATAAATCTGCCACATATATATATATATACATACAAAAAACACTAGTCATTCAGTGTGGTTTCACTCTCACCTGCCCAATGGAATCTATTAGCAAGAACCTTTATAACAATTATGAAATACCACCATAAACCAACATATTTTTCCCCCCACAACTCAGAATAGGTAATGTTCTGTAAATAAGTTTACCAAAGTATAAAAGTAAAAACCAAAAACAATAAACGAAGAAAGGTCTGTGGCTGTTTGCATAATCCACCCCCCAAAACTCCAAGAAGAAGAAAGGAAAAATAGAAGAAAAAAGTAATTATGAGTACATTGTAATCTACTCTTCAGAAATACCTACTAAAGACCTTATGTTGTGAGTAAAAATCAGGTTTTAAAACCTTCCACAATAATAAAAAAATTTGCACCTGACACTTCAGATTTAATTGAGACCAAAACGTAATTGTGTGACTATTTGTATGAATCAGAAAAAACTGAATAGTATCAAAATAAATTTGTTTTTAATGATTTAAGGTCAAGACATGAGCTATATAAACTTTTGGTAATCTAAAGACTCACCTAACTCAAATGCTTGAAGAAAAATACCATACCTGAAAAAGATATTTTAATGTCTAGTTAAAGCTCTGAAAGCAATTACTCTGTTTTATGCATGAGACCCAAAAGGGGAATCCACGGACCTGAATATCTCTAGGTAACTAATGGCCAGAGGTAGACCTCCAGTTTCTGTGACTTGGAGCTCCACTGACATGAATAAGTGTAAGTGGGGTGAGCTGAATGCTCATTCCAATCATCCTCTCCTAGTGTCTGGGTAGCCCTTTGAGAGGTATGTATTTATCCTCTAACCTCATGCAAATATATTTCCAGAAGTGAAACTGCAGAGCATGAAAATTAAACAGGAACTGCACTAGAAAATATATTTATTTTTATTATTTTATATTTAAAATATTTACTATTATTATTTTATATTTATTCTTCAGCCATTTGTTACTAAGAATACAAATGATGAACACTTAGACATTTGGCTATTTTCAATATTCTTCTTTCCTACAACACAGTAATTAAATTAAATATTTATATAATTTTTAAACTTATTTTTTATTTAACTTTTACTAGTAATCAGTATTTTTAAAGTGTTACATTCAAGACCCTAGAAGTGTATTCTTCTATTTTGGTTTCAAACTGGTTGTGACAGCCCCAAAATAAAACTTGACTGTAAGAAGTAAGGCATCCCCCAAAATATAAGTGGAATAAACTGGGTTTGGAATAGTCAGAGAGTCAATTGCAATTCATACATATGCACATTTGAATGACTTTGGAATGGAGGAAAAAGAGAGTTTCAGCTATTACTATTTGCAGAAAGATCCATAAATATAGCTAGAAGAATATACAAATAAAAAAGTAAAAAATTATATACCCAAACAAGATTCATAGACTTATAGCAAGTCTGACTCAAGATAATCTAGACACATTTCATGCATCTCACACTGAGCAATGTGACATACTGTAATCATTGTTAGAGGATGAAGACGTGTGCAGGCAATAACCAACCACAAAAACAAACATCAGGTCATCTCATATGACAGTACTTCTAACAAGAAAATATTAGCATTCCTGAGGACTATACAGCATATGCGTATGGGGACTTCAGAAACCAATAAATGCTATTTTATGCATAAAATGAATGGAAATATTCATCTTTCTAGAGAATCTCATTGATGGCATTTGCTTGACAACAATGCAATGGGAAGATAGAGAAATAGTTCAAACAACTCTGGCTTATTTTAGGTGTCCCGCCTTTTCGCTTTTCATCTCATCTCTTTAAATGCTTCTTATTTGCTGTCCTCATTGCCTGCATCTTTACATCCTACCTGAAGCCACTCTTTGTTAACAATAATACCTCTTCAGGTCCTGGAAGTTTTTACCCCTCCTTCTCTCTGGCAATAACATTTCTTCATACTGTTCCCATCTTATTGGTGTCCAGTTCTCTTTTTATAGGTATTCCTCTTTTGTTCAGTCAACCTTTGTGCATATTCCATGTACTTCCATTTCTTTCCTACCTAATGTTCTCCACACTTTTGCATCCTTCACCGGTCCCTTCCCCAGTGCTCCCTAGCTCAGTGCCTGGATGCTCCCAGGAGAAGCAAAGAAGAAGCAGCCTCTGCTTTCAGCACTATTAGAACCTGGGACTGTGAGGAGACAGAACACACAACGCACTAGGAGTCCATGTGTTTACTGAACATGTTTAAACTGAGAGTTCACAATAACATTCAGGGGTTTAGTTTTGTTTGTAGTTTTCTGTTCATTTTAAATTAGTAGAATATCCACATATTATCTACTAATAAATTAATATAATAATAATAAATTAATAGAGAAAATAGTAGAATAATCGCAATACAGAAAGAAACTTCTCAAAACTTCCTACCAAGTTAAAATCTTGGCTCCTAACTCTTTTATAAGCCATTTTTAATGAAGTCAGTCTTCCTTCTAACATAAACTTTTTTTTTTTGTTTTAAAGATTAAGATATCAGGCATAGCTGAATCACAAAAAGTAAATATGATTTCTATTTCTAAAGCATTCCTTAGCCCACTAGCAGTGAAGAGTTTTACCAAGTGCTTTAGTATTTATTATCACAGGCTTCCAATTGCTATCAGAACTCACACTAGTTCTGGGAAAGTTTTCCAAAAGGTTGGTCCTTTGATTCTCCTTCTTATTGTCTCTCACTTTTTCTTTTATTTTTTATTCTGATCCTACAGAAGGCTTTTTGTGCTTAAAAAAACCCCCAACATTGCTTTGTCAATATGGTGTTAACTTATCTCAAACTTACCCTTGCTTTTGCTTCAGTTATGCTATGACACACTTGTGCTTCCCCCACACTCCCTGCCCCATTTCAGCTCAATCACTTAAGGAAGTCTCAAAACAATTAAGGTGTCAAACATACTAGATCAAAAGAGAGTAAAGAATTCATCTAGAAGGAATATAGAGATCATCTAAACATTAATAATTTACTGAAATTCATTAGTTCCACATGCAAATCCAGTGGTAACAACAAAGAGTCCAGGATGCTTCTACAGTCCTCAAAATGAGACATATTCAGTAATATTATGAGTAGTTTAGTGAAGAGTTGTGAAAGATGGGACAAAATCTTATTCTGATGCAACTTCATCTAAATTTTAACAGGGTATTACAATATGTGGATTTATCAGTATAAAAGAACAGCAAAAACTTGCATCTTGGAATCAGATAAACTACAGTAATCATTAAAAAAAATTTACCCCATGTATAAAATATTTTTAAACAAGCAACGTTTGAGTATTTTTTAAAATAACCTTTAAATCAACAATATGAGAAGAGAGATCAGAGGTACTATTTCCACTAAAATACTAAATGGTTTTATTTAGGAAACCTGTCCATGAAACTCTAATCAATCTGTTGCATCAAAAGAAGTCCATGTCACATACTATGTGTACAGCTGCATAGGATATACAAGTGCAAAACATTAACCATCAACAGCATCCAACACCTCCCAAAACAAATGACATATCAGCATGCTGGCACACTCAGTGGCAAACCCTTTTCTTGCCGGGTAGACTATATCATGGAAGAGATGCAGAAAATTCACTGGATCCAAATCCTATAATCATCCAACAACACTCCATTAGCACAAAGAGTTCAGAACTTATGCTTTATGTTCACTTAACTAAAGCAATCACAGAAAATCTTACCATTCTTATCTGTCCAAGAAGAGTTTTCTTTGAGTATTATACTATTCAGGCATAAGCAAAATTACAAATATCACCTAGAATGCTTCCATAAATAAAATTACCGTAACTGTGGGGATCTGCTGCTCTAAAATCTGTACAGGGAAATTTACAAGGTATATTTATGGGAACAGAGGAGTTAAAGGCAGTAATAATATCCTTACACTGCAAAGAGTTAGCACATTATATTTAGAGTTCCACATGTCTGATACATCTAAGAAGACTGTTCAATGATGCTGTACCTCAAGATTTGCACAGATTATCAAAATTTGGATTTTGGATCATAATTTTTGGTATTAACAAAGCTAATTCCTTATTTAAATACACCAACTTTAAAAATAAAAAATATGACAAGCATGCTAAATTTGGCAATGAGTGCAGGGAGTACACATGGTGTCCCTCTATTTTGCAGCACTCAAGATTATCCCTATGTACCATGTTGTTATAATTTCTACAGATGTTCATGTATGAGCTGCATCTCATACATCAAGTATGCCAGACACCTGTTCTTTGCAAAGGCATTAACTCGGAGACTTCTCTGCCATGTCTCTGCACTTAAAGATGAATTGCTACCACTCAGCTCTGGCTGTGTTAAAACTCTTAACAGAAAACTGTGTTTACAATTTGTTTGCATTTTAACCTATGTTAAAGCATGGTAACATTCAGCAAGACAAACTACATCATATTACAGACTACTAACAAATTAGCAGTGCAAATAATCAAATTTTTGATCTCTCTACTGATGTCTTCCAATATTTAAAGTAATTAGTAATTAGACAGAACTATCACATCTACTGGTATATCAGGCACCTCTATATTTCATTCTAGTTACATTTCCTTCTATTTATTTTGAAGACTTCAATCTTGTTTCCTTGTTTAGCTCAGCTGAATAGCCTAAATCCAACAAAGAATTTGAAACTGTGCTTAACTTTAAATAATTACATGAATTGCTAAATTAGTTCACAAGTGAAGGACAAGAGCAAAATGACATGAACAGATCTGCTCACCTGCTTGTCTGGAACAACCCTGAAATGTTAACCCTTTGCAGAAGCAAGCCTCTAAGAATACTCAAGTTTCCCATTAGCATCACTTACCTGCACACTCATCAGGCATGGACTACCCCTGTCTGCTCTAGTCTAGTTTCAGACAGCTCCATTCTAATGAGGAATACCTTCATACCACTTCAGCCTCAGTGCAAAATAGTTGGAAGTGCTGGGATGCATTTGTGAGCAGTTATACTTGCATTGTTTCAAATACTTCTTCAGAAGTCATAACAATGAGATAGTATTTTTAAGTAATGAGAAGTAATAACAATTAACAATTTCTTAGCTAGTACAAAATTAATTTTGCTGATCTCTAATATACTTGGTAGGGTTTTTTTTTAAATCAGTAGTGCCATAAATCCATTGTTCAAATATTTCAGTGCATGAAATCTTCAAAATCACTCTTACAATTCTAGAATACATATTTGCCAGAAGAAGACCTCAGGAATGTTTTATATGATACAGTAGTATGATGAAAATATAACTATGTGCCTTTAATTAAACAACACAGTATTTGCATACCATAAAACAGACAGAGTAACAGTTTAAAAATGTAGATAAAAATCCACTCAATTGAGAACATTGATACAATAAGGTTCTTCAATACAGACAGAAAAAAGCTCCTTTATCACTAACAATTTACACACCGATTTACTGAGTTTATTAGCCGTGGGGAAAAACAGAAGAAAATACAGAAAACAGTTACCTCTCTAACCATAATTTCACCACTATTAATCATAAAAAATACAGAATTCAATGAGGAAGTGCAAAGACATGTTATTCACACACATTTCTCACTACTTTAAAAAGAACCTTTGATATTACTTACCTTGGATGAATTTTTGCTTCCTATGCATTGGTGAAGTGATTTGTGGGAGAGAGAGGAACATAAAAGCTTTAGGTTGGCAACTGTTAACATTTATCATTATCTCTAATGTATTAGGAAAATCTCAAAAGAAAGCAAAACTTCAAGTTACTTTAAATTGAGGGAGAATGATAGCTACTGGTTTTACTTTTTTTAATGGCATGATTACCACCTCCTTCTCAAGTTCATAAAAATGGGTCAAAGTATTATCAAGTCCTAATCCTATTTCAAGCATCAGAAATCTTTTCTACTAGCCCATTATATAAGAAGGGAAGAAAAAACAGAACCTAGTTTTCAATGAGTGAAGAAAAATAAATTACTAATCAAACAAAATGGAGCACAGATTTGTGCACTCAGTCATATTTCAGTTCAGTTTTCTGAGTGAGGAAGTCTGCTGGAACACACTTTTTCAGGTGTATTTACACTCTGTGTTTTACTATGGCAGGCAAGGCACTATTTATGTGTGAATATTAACTTATCAGGAAATGCCAGTATTCCAGCTATGCAAATTTCATCTCTAAACAAGATCTAGTTTCTCAAAAATGCACAATAAATTTGTGGAACAATGGCAAATGGCTGGGCTTACCATAGCAATACAAACTTCAAATACCTTTAAGTATTCCATTAACCAGAGGTTCTTCTGCCTATCTCAGGCATTGGAGGTCTGCATCTCCTGGTGTTTACAAGCTTCTTGGTCCTAGGTAAAGTCCAAATTCTTCACCATTTCAAATCATTGAAACTACAATTATTGTTCACCTTCCACATGATTTACCATATCAAATAAGAATTTCATCGTAAAGATTTAATTAACAAAACAGAGCCAATACATATATTCAACTTACTATTTGTCACCTTTGAGATACTGATCTGTCCTTGACCAAGCTTTTTCTCCCAGACATATAAAATAGTGTAATTTAAAAAACCTCCCAGGATAAAAGAACAGACAAATGAAAAACTCTCTCAGAAATATTTGTGCTAGACTACAGAAGTAGAACAAGACTGTAAAAGAATAGGAATAGATCAGTCATAACACATGTAAGAGCTTCAACAGGGCAAAGGCTTTTTGAGCAACAGAACAAAGAAGCTTCTTCATGCAGCACAGTGTGTTCATTTGTCTTCCACAGAGACTGATCTGTCACCCTGACTGCTTTACACTTTTATCTGATTTCAGGTAACAAATATTGGACTCTCTTCATCTCATGAGATTTATGAAACTCTGAAGTCAAGATTCGTAAGTTTTCCTTTGAAGAGAAAAGAATTAAAACAACAAAGAATATGTAGTATTAGAACAGTGATTTCCTAAGCAGTCAAATTATTTTCATGAAACACCCTGAAGCAGTAGTATTGGACAATTTTTGTCCAGAACTGCACAAGGGAACCAGCTGGAAAAAATGGTTAGCATAGGAAACAGAAAAATTTTGTATCTTCTAGCCTCCTGTGGAATTCATTAAATCTCCACAAATAGCCAAATGTCTGCAGACAGAACTGCACATGCACTTGTATCCTACTTTCCCAAAACAGAAAAGCACCATCTTACACATTGAACTAAGGAACAGCATTCCATGCTGAGAAAAATATGCGTAGGGTGAAAAATCATTTGTGTGCAAGAAAACAGCAAGATTTTTCTTTCATTTAAGTTCCTCTTAAAATTGACTTAAATGAGTATTATCTTATGTGTACTTTCTTTGTTCATTCTACAGACAAGCAGAAGAATTAACACAGTCAAACACAGATTCATTTCTGTCTTTCAAGGCTAAACACAAAGGAAAAGTTACTTTAAATTACAAACTACTACATAAAGAATAAGAAAATACATACCCAAACCTTCTGATTCAAACAGGCAGGTATCATCCACACCTACATCTCTGCACCAGGATAAGAAATTTGCTGTGTTGTCCCGTGCAAAAAAAGACCCTGAAGGAGCATTGGCTTTGCATGGAATTTTCCGAACTGGTAAGGTCTGAAAAACAGGAATTTTTTATTTAGCTAAATGATATATGCCAGCAAAATACTTAAGTATTATGAAATCACTATGCAAGTTTAGTAACTCCTACCAACTTATTTCCTTGGTCATTAAAGAATTCCAAGCAAAGAAGCATGAGAAGTGAATTTAACAGCATGAAGTTCTCAACCAAAAAGTCTTTCCAAAAGTCCATGCAATGAGATTGAGAGCTGAACCAGTATTAGCTACTTCTTAGGAATATTAGGCTTTGGATACAGTGTTTGGTCCAGTACACTGAATTAAAAAGGAAAAAAATTATAAAGACAGACTTTAAACTAGGAACTGAACTTTCTCACAATTAAGGCTGAATTACTTTCAGTTCTATGTTAGGAGGCAATCACAGTGTAAAAGAATGGGTCTTGAGGCCCAAAGACTACAGACACTTCAGAAAGGTCACTGTCTCCTGTTTAACAACACACAGAAGTCCCCAGTGGACAACACAGGACCATACATCTAGTAAGTACAAAGTCAAGGTCTATAGAGACAGGCTCCCACTCTACCATAGTTTCATTTACATAATTTCACTATCAGACAGGATGCTACAGATACAGCATCAATATCTGTACCAAACAGAGTAATTACCAGAGCAATCCTGCTGCCTGCATTGGTACATTTATTGAAACACATAAAGAAGAAGCCCCTAGCATTTAGTTCTCATTTAAGGCTTGTTTTCCTCAAATAAAAAATAGCTGTGATACCAAGTGATGACACAAAATGAAACATTGTTGCTATGTAACTTTAGGAATGTCTAAAACATAGAGGAATTCAGACCTTAAGTTGATTTGAACGCACTCTTTTTCCAATACTGATTTATGGAATGTTTACTTCTGTTCTGGAGTCAGTAATTACTCAATCAAAAGTGAGCTAAGATGTAGAAAACTGAAAATATGGTGTCTACTCATTCCTAGCTTAAAATTACTGGAAATCGGGGGGGGCAGAAAGACACAGGAGTAGGCTTCCTCTTACAACAGCCTCTAGCAGAATAATATCAATATTAAACACAGCTTAGAAGGAGTTTAAATATTATATTATACATATGACAGCAGCAATGTAATGGTAGAATATGTCTACATGCACAGAGCTACTCACTGCTACCAACCCAATAAGCCAAATAAAAACAGAAAATAGAACAACAGCAGGAATAAACACTATAAACACTTATCAGTACGTCACGGGGACTTTCAGATTGTCTTAGATATACAAATATGTCTCAGAGATTTATGTTTTTAAATCTATTCCTCAAACCACCATCTAGCTTTCATTCCCTCATGAGTTTTACTCCAATTACACAATTTACATTTCCTTGTTTTGGAAAAATTAACTTATGTTTCTAACCATTTGCAAGGAGATATTAATACTTTTCTATAATTTATATAAAACACCAACCAATTTTGCATGGTATTTTAAACAAAAATCTGGGTAAATGTTATGTCACAGATACCATATCACCTCCTCGACCGTCCTGGAACAAGGAGGGGAAAGCAAGTAGAAGCAGGGAATTAAAAACAGCTATTCTTTAATCCAGAATAAATAAAAAAACTACAAAAGATAAATTATTTCATGGAGCTCTAGATATGGAACAATCTTATGGATCAGAGAACAATGAAGTTTTAAAAAATTATCTCTGCCCCATTTCTATTTTTCTGGAGGGAAAAAAAGGGGGAAAAAAGTGGAAAAAAAAGCTCAGTTCCTCACAGATCAGTGATTTTTTTTTTTTTCTCTTCTTAAAAAAAAGTTAATAAAAACCTGTCAGGACTAGACATATTTTTAGGCTAGCACTCTTTTCACATCACATTAATTTCTTCAAAGAAGCAATGAATATTTCTTTTTAGGCAAATATTTATACTCTACAGACTCTTTCTCCCATTGAATTTCCTCTTGTTGACTTAGTCTTTAGGAAGAAGTTAATGCAGCGTTTGTCTATCTTTGTCTCTCCCTATGCCCTTTCCCAAGAGATTTTAACTGGACAAATCTAATAGTCTTAAAAGTATACCCACTTCTTTTAAAAGGAGTCACACAAGTCTCTGACAGCCTGTTGGAAGGTCAGCTAGTCCAGGCTGCAGAGGAAAGCTGTCAAAACAGGACTTCCAATTGATGATTTTTCACTAAAATCCTATACATAACATTGCAGAAACCTTAAAGAAGTTCCTTCTTCAAATTTTTCAAGATAAGGTTCAACCTGACCTTACCTCTTTCAGGGTAAAAGAGGAACAAGCAAAGTGGGCAGTGATATTGGATCAGCACAAAGCAAAATGGGAAATAGACAGCAGCAAGAGCTGAGCTACTCTATGAGGGAAGATAATCCAGGGTCAAAGGGTGACCCCAGCACAGGTGGTGGCAGCCCTCACTGGCAATGGTGCAGTCCCAGAGCATTGCAATAAGGCAATGCTGGGAACATAAGAGCTTTAGACAATTGTTCTGTTAGAGGAGGAAGAGCCAAGTCAGATCCAGTGTGTCCAGGGAAGCCAAGTCAGAAACAGCAGAAGACAAGGCTGAACTCAGGGCTGCAGCAGACACTGAGGCCCTAGCCATGAAATCCAGCAAGCAGGCAGCCAGGCTGGAGATGGTCTGTTCACAACACAGGTCTGGCAAGAAGAGGAGCTGAGACAAAAGGGAGGTTCTGTGACACAGGCAGAGTGCAGGTCAGGGTCCCAGTGGAGACTAGTCATGATTATTAAGGCATTTTGATTCCCTCAGGTCTAGACAACTAATATGCAGTTTCTAGTGTTTCAGTGGATTGAGAAACTACTCGGTAGTTTATAAGTAACTCCATCTTGTCAGTACATGCAAAGAGGTGCCATTTCATCATCCACTGTACATACATCATACTTGATCATATTCTCACTGAATGAAATTACCAGCAGCTCTAAACTGCTTTAACAGCATGAAAATCAAACAGAATGAAATTATTTTCCCGTATCGTCTCTGCTTGAACCAGAGTATCTGAAGTGATGCACGGATGTTGAATCACCTGAGTTAACAGTCAACATATACCAAATAAACTATATCTGACACTACTATAATCTTTGTATTTTTTGATGTATTATGTCAAATTAAAAGCACAAATTCTGGATGATCTACTGTAGATGAACAGCACTGTGACAGGAACAAGACGCCAAGAAGCCAGCTCCAGTATTCCTGGCACTTGCAGACTTGTGCATAAGAACTTCAGAGAGAATGGAAAGGAGATAAGGGTACAGTTACTTTATGTGTAAGAGCAGACCTGCAGTGTCACATCATGTCACCTATCAGTTCCCTCTTCAGTTCTCATCTCTGTATTTTTCTGCAGTGTCCATGTGTTATTTTGTTCTCAGGCTTGCCTTTGCAGAAAACAAGTGAGTCTTCTCCAAGAAAAAAAACCCTGTTTCTAATTCCAGGAACAGCTCAGAAGGGCTGGTGACTTCACACTGGGTTGGTTTGCTTCCACAAAGCTCTCCAGCTCTAGAAAATTCTTTAAACAGCTTTGTGCTGACACAACCATAATAAATACCCTATATTCTTTGAAGTCCTGCTAAGGATATTGCACGCTGTTCTGGAAGTCTGTAATAAACCACTTAGATTACCTTAGAACAACTGAAAAAATAAAAACCCCAAAACAACAAAAAATCCTCACCAAAAAAAACCCAAACAACACAAAAAAGAAATTCTTGTGTGTAAGACTGGTGGCTGCCATCTGGCAATCAGTGGAGATTTGGGCTCAGTGTGGGCACAACCCATCTGCTCTCCTTGGCCCTGAGCCCAGCAGCATGAGCAAGTCTCCAGCACTGGTCCTGGAGACCAAGACCTGTTGCGTTGCACAGAACCTTCAGCAGTACAAAAGCAGCTACAAGTGAGGAGACAGCAGGGAGAACCTGTACTGCCTCTTTTACGGGGTCACTGGGAAGGCATGCAATGCCTGGCAGGAGTGCAGAAAACCCCTAGTGACCCCTTGGGTCACTGTTGCTCCCCAGTACTAACAACATATTAATAAATCTGGTTCTAAATATTTTGTATCTTTTGATTTATGTATATTGCAGTGAATGAATGTAGAATTTCTTTCAAGGAGAGCAATTCAGAACAGATTGTTTGTGTGTCAGTAATCACCTGAAATTTCATACACATGACTATCCATAAATTACAATTCTATGTCTTGATAACTAAGACTTTTAAGCACATCATTTAATCTAGCTTCACTATGAAGTGTAGACATTCATGGAACTTGCAACATACTTTTACAGTTATAAGAATTACAGTGTCTTTCAAAAGCACATTTTTGGTAGTAAGAGTTACAGCAAATAGTAAGAGCCTAGGTACAGAACATCAAAAGCAAATTTGTGATATTCTTTAGTTTCATAGTGACAGAAAAAATCTTTGATTAACAATTAATCGGTTAATTAAGATGTCCTATACAGCTCAGAAGCAACAAACAACCACATGTAAAAACAAGACATTGTTGCAAACCACTACATAATTTAACAACCAAAAAGACCACAAAAGCTTCAAGCCATTTCCTGGAGCAAATACTACACAGACAAATATCCCTGACATTGCATGAACTCACTAAAATATATCGAAGCTTCATCCCATTTCCCACAAGATTAGGGTCTTGCTGAAGAGAACAGAAAAAAATCCCACCCTCTTTTCTATTCAGTAATAGCCCTACCAGGTTTATCACACAAATCATAGGGAAATACTCATATTTTCTAATCACCCACTAAATTTACCTACCACCTCATAAACAGAAGTCTACTTTTTTAATATTTCCAAAACTGCCACTGTACTGCTCAAACTAAAACACATGAAAGCTTTTATTCAAGAAAGGTTTCATTCACGAATATTTTTTACTGAGTAGTATAAACTGCCTATTTCAAAAGTGCTTTCTAACAGATCATTCTGAAATAATTAGGTCTCCACATGGCAAAACTGACTTTTGTTGACGTAGTGTAGTATAACCACAGTTGCTTTGAAGCAGCAATGGCCACAATTACTCCTATCAAGTATCAGGAAAACAATTCCCCAGTCACACTTCTTTTACAATCTTCTCTTGCTGACACGCATGCATGTGGTTTAATACAGGATGTGAAAATGCGAGTAAAACATATGATGCAATCCTGGAAAAATGCTGTCAGGTTCACTTCTAAATCCAAAAGGGACTCTCTTACATTGGTGCTCTGAAATCACAGGGAAAAATGTATTTTTTGTACTGCTTTTTCAAAACGAGTTCACAAACACATGCTAAAATCCCCATTTATTTATGGCAGACTTGGACATGAGCCACATTTTGAAGTGTTCATCATATTTCCCTCTTTGAAAAGATTATTTCAGGACATTTTGAACTGTCACTTATGCTTGAACAAAAAGATGAGAAATTTATCTGCTATGAAAGAGGGCTACAGTTAGCTAGGTACTCATAGGAAAAATTTGCTTTTCTCTCCTGATGACCTACATTAACCAAAATGGGGGGGTGTGTGTGAAATTATGCTATGCAGTGACTTACTGCAGTGGTGTCTTGCTAGGCCATTTAGTGTTACGTGAGAATAAATTCATACTGAAATGTGATTATATCAGCTATATAGAACACGTATCTACTTTAAAACTTTCTATCATTTGCCTTTTAACTTAGCTCTGAGGCCAGTACCAATCATTTTCCTCCTTCAGTTCTTCCCTCATTTTGCTCAAATGTTCTTAAACAACTGGACCAATGGTCAAAAGAATGTGCTAAATGCACATGTAAAACAGAATACGGTAATACATACATAGAATTTAAAATTAAGGATTTCCCACTGAAAAAAAGAATTAAGAAAAGAAATATAAATCCCCCAGCCCTCCTAAAGCTGCAAAATAGAAGTTAAACCCCAGCAAAAATTTAGAACACAAAAACTCAACAAGGAAGTTTTGAAGGCTTAGGAGACAACAAAAAAAAAAACCCAAA
Organism: Pseudopodoces humilis; assembly: GCF_049639895.1. NCBI lineage: Eukaryota > Metazoa > Chordata > Aves > Passeriformes > Paridae > Pseudopodoces > Pseudopodoces humilis. Next base: position 11,883,126 of record NC_142206.1, on the reverse strand, counting down.
GTTTCCCACAGACATAGAACCAAGAACAACTTCTAGATTAATGAAAAATAGCATCGAACTTACAACAAAGCAAGCACCCCTAAGCAATTAACTTAACAAATAGCAAAATATTGTCTTTCAGTGAAATATAGTCTTTACATTGTCATATCATGTCATTTTAATGGAATAGGAGATTGGATTTCAAGTATACAGATTATGTGTTGACCAGATTTTTACCCTATATAATAACTGCAGAGATCGTCAAAAGACAAAAATCATTATCAACTTCCTAGATTCTAAGTAAGCATTTGTGAATGCTTTGGAATCCCTAACAGACTTACAATATGTCAATAAAAGTAATTAACATCATCAAGGCTTTATAGAAATATACAGACTACAACATTCAAATAAATGCAGGACTAAGTGAATGTTTTTACAATGTTATTAAGTGTCAAAGTAGAACACATTCTACCATGTGGCATTAGCTGTAGCTTCTTAAGACTAAGCATATATAGAAAATACACTTAATTTATCAATATAATTTTAAAAGTTAAGCATTTTTTCATGTCTTTTTAATTCTAAGTGCTCTGTCCAAGGCACAGCTTACTCATCACATAGCAAAAGACTGATTATTCAAAAAAGAAATGTTAATAGTAATAACGAAAAACTAGTTTCACAGAAACAATCCAGCATTTATTTCTAGCACTGTGACAGAATGCTAAGGAATACAAGAGACTATTCAATCCACAGACAATGCACTGTGCAACTGTGATACCCAGAAGTAAATGCCAGAAGGCAGCAAGGCAGAAGCTTCATTCACCAGCTTAAGCACACTTCATTACTTGACTAGTAAGTAATTTAAACGTAGTCAAAGGACGTGCATTTCAATACATAGAGGCAAAATCACAGCGTCTATCAAAGCAATAAAGCCATCTCTCAGAGGCCAGCTGCTGGCAGCCGGGTAACACAGAGATCCATAACCAGGAATCTTGCATTGGAGAGCACAGCTCATGGAGGATCACAACAGAGAGCCCACCTAAACAGATGTCAGATGCTCTTCCTTCCCACTTGATTTGTGTAATTGAGGGTGGGATTAAGTCACTATAGTGCAAAGACTATATCTTAGACTATAGTCTTCTAAAACTTCTAGACGTCTACCTCTGTAACATATCCATGCCTACAGACAAGTTCACTTTTAGCAACAGTCTTTCAAAATCTTGAAGAAGCAACTTGCAAACTCCAGGCATGTATGCACCAAAAATTAAAAGCTATTACTCCTACTCTCTGAAAATGCTAGCAGACCAAATGCAAAAATCAATGGTGGTTTGGTTTTTTTTTTTAATGCTGTAATAGCATTAAACAGTGACTACAATTAGACAGCATTCAAGAGAAAGATTAAATTTAAAAGTTTTTTCAAAGTGCATTAAGATTTTATTAACAAAGACAATAAGAGAGACACTATGATAAACCATGGCAAAGACCTTCCTACAGTATCCATGAAAACAGGGATTCACTAGTTCATTCACATTCAATAAATGGTGTATGTTTTTTCCTTAGATCTCTGGGTTTCAGAATTAATGTTTAGATGGGGATTTTTTAAATTGGCATTTCATAATAGGCTTCCTCAATAATATTTGATTAGAACAGAATGGCGCAATTCTCACAGTTGCTCTTTCAGAGGGCAATTATACCTTATCCTTGGTAGATGATCCTGAGCTTTTCCCCACCACAGCCTCAGAACTCAGAGCTGCAATAGCAAAGAGTCAGTTGAAGAAGACAAAAAAATCCTAGTTTCTGAATTTCCTTCATTTTTATTACAATTAAATAAGAAAAAAAAATGGAGGATTGCAATTAACAGGAGAATTACATTTGTTTGTAGTATTGTCACATAGCATGACTTGTGAACGAACATGTCAATAAGCAGCAATTATTCCATGAGATATGAAAGTATTTCCATGAGATATAAATGGTGAAATCTGGGTGGATTTTCATGGAACATATTTTGAGAAGCTTTTTAACACAATTATGCTTTATCAAACATCACATTCTTAAAGGGGACATGATTCTCTTAAATAAAGTTTAAAAAATACTAAATTTTGGCAAAAGCAACTAATTTTAGTAACATCAATTTTAAAATCACTTTACTCTTTCATTATTCCAGAAGAACCCAAGCTAAGGCCAATGCTTTAAAAAAATTCTAAGTAAATAAGTTCATCAAAACACATTACAGGTTCTAAAATTTCTTATTGAAAAAGGTTTCCATAATTTCACTGACAGTGTAGTCAAAGAACATATTACGTTGATCTACAGTAAACAGCCATTCACTGTCAGTCAAAATAACAAATGTAAGAAGCTATTAAAATTATTTGATAATGATGGATATACAGCTGTATTACCATTATGCCTCCTCTTCCTCTTCTGGTTTTGTCCCAATGATCAATCTCACATTTTGTGACCTTCTGAAGTACAAGGCAACGTGAGGGTTTTCCAGCCCTTTCTGTAAGATTAGTTCCAAATGGTGCTTTACCTCCCATGAGACAAGTATCAAGGAAGACTCTGAAATATGTAGACAGTCTAAAGAAGTACAGAATTTTTTGAGATGCTTTATTGCGGAGGAAGCCCAGTCCTCTGACAGGCTTCCTCCCTAAGATAAGACAAAACTGCCTAGTCATGGTGATTAAGCTGCAGCCCCCTTCCTGGAAGCTTCAGGACCCCATGTTATCTCCCTGTTAACTATTGGTCATCTTACCCCTGTCTCAGACCATTGGCCCCCTTTCCTATTCTTCCCTGCTCAATAAAAACCCTTGCTTTTGCTCAGATCAGGGTAGAACATCACTGGCCCCCTTCACTGAAGCCTGCATTAAAGAACTCCCACAGAATACCACACGGTCTCCTGTCTCTTGTCTATGCGCGGCCAGGGTAACCCATAAACAGAGCTGGCTGGGCTGATCTGAGCTGATCACTGCAAGAGCAGAAATCACTTCTAAAAGAGCCGATCACTTAAGCCCCTGCCCACGCTCCTAAAGGTTATCCTGGCTGGAAACTGCCTGTAACCCACCGGACAGCAGCTCCTTTCCTGCAACATCTACCTGGGTTTGTTGCCAGCAGAACTGGGGGTCGGACAGATCCCCAGACCTAACCGCAACACTTTATCTGCTTGCTTTTTGAATTTCCAGATGTTTAACAAAGAAAATTTTTATGCAGATGCTGAAAACATTCAGGAAGAATTCAGCATGTACCTCACTGCAGGTAAATCTGATGCTCCAAGGCCCCAGATGTTAATTTTTAAGAAAAAAACGAATATTTGTCTTTATGATAAAGACTCTGAATTTCTGTGAGTTTTCCAATTAGCAACCACAAGGAAACTGCTGGAGCCCAGGGAATTCTAAACAGGTGTAGAACTCAAAAACTTCCATGATTTGAGAAACATGGTAGAGTGTTTATCTATATAGCCAAATTTCTAAATCAGCCTTCAATCAGCCTCAAGTTAAGAACAAAGCTTTACTGCATACTTGAAGCATTTGGGGCTGATTTACATAAACACAAATTTGAATATTTATTTATGTAAACAAATTCAACATAATTATAGGAGCTATAAACTGATGTCTATGCCTCAAAGGGACTTTTGTTTTCTTCTTCTGCATTGCAGTCATCACTTACATTTACCATTCCCATTTTTTCAGAAATTTTGGCTTATTATTTAAGTTCAAGACTCACTACTGGTTATTGCATCAAATTCTGTAGTTATTCCTTAGTCATTATTCCCAAAGAAATACTACAACTAACTTAGACCTAAGAACTGCACAGTAAAATGAAGACAGTTGGGCTAAATTAGGTGGTTTTCTCAAGTAATAAAGTAAGTTCCATGCAAGTCTGTTATATTTCTGTTCCAGACTATTCCTAGCAGTCTAAATATAAAAAGCCAAATAGAAAGATCTGTTACAAAGATGTCTACAGTTTGCTTTAAATACTTAACAAAATAAGTAATAGAAATATTACAATGCATTTCAGGTAAGAGGCAAAATCCAGCAAATCTGAAAGTGGCTGTTTATAAATTTCTCTCAGAAAATACGCCATCCCTATCTTTAGTACATAGATTAAGTAATGGCAAAAATGTTATGAAAAGTCCAGGTTTAATATAAATTTTATTAAGTGTTTAAGTATTAGCATTCCATACAAAGTCAATGTTAATTAAAAATCTCTGGAAAAAAAATCGGTGTTTTTTTGTTAAATTATATTATTATAAATCAAAATTTGGTCGTCACAACCTGATTTGCAGTCCAAATCCCTATATTTTCCAAAGCTGGAGCTACCAAGTAGTTAAATACTTAAATCTGCCCTGCTTTTTCCCTGACAATTAGCTTGTGATGCAAATTCTGCTTTTTTCTGCAATGTTAAACAGGAGCAGAGAGAGGTCTGCAGGAGAATCCTTGCCTCAGGTTCACTGAAAAGAGCAAGGCCAGTTCACATAAAACATTGTGCTTCAGCCAAACAAGGGAACAAACCATGCCTTCCCAAGGACAAGAAATATAAATGAGAAGAACAATCCAGAGATACATGATGTCTTGGTGATCCATCCAGGATTGTATAGCTCTGCTTCCAACACAGTGCATGGCTTGAAATGCATTTAAAACCTTTTTAAGTAGTTTTTCAATGTAGTTCTTCTGGAACATGCCAAGCAGACAAACACATCCTGGAACTGTTCAGAAATCTACTCTCATAATCTGGTGGGCAACAGCACTCTAGCCTATGCAATCCTCCTGTAAGTACAAACTTCAGTTGTAGGAGTATTTGTTGAGGCATATAGGTTTGCACATGTGACCTATTGCAGAGAAATCCTACAATATTTGCAAGAAACCTGGCAGCAACCCAGTTGAACAAGCACGCTATTGATATGTTTGACAAACATACAAAGAGTTTTCTAACAAGCAGCTTTACAATCTTGTGGAAATTATTCCTTCTAGATGGATTAGTACTTGTGAATCATTTTGCAAGATCATTCTTTTCCTCTCACATCCACATTAATCTGCCACTAGAAAGATTAATACAGAAAAAGACAAAAAAGACAATGCTGTTTTTTAATTTTTTAATCCTCCCAAGTAACCAAGAGCCATATCTATAATGTATATTATTAGAAATTGGTTCCATGAGCTTTTATTGCAAAATAAAAGTCTAGAAAGTACAAGTGCGCGATAAAGCAAATCGGAGCTCCAGACCACAAAGGATCTATTCATAACCTAACAATTCATGCGGCCCTAGTCATGAAATTCTCGACTGGAGAGTCAGATTTATAACTTACACATGGCTCTGATGCAGCTGACGCCTTTTTACACTGCAGACAGGTTCAAGGCAACAAGTTTACAGAGCACTATACATTCATCCCATCTGTAGGATACAGATAAACTTGAGAAGCCTACAGCATAAATAAAACCACCATGTTAATTAGATCAGACTTTCAGCTTGGCCATCTTGGGTCTGAAAGCAAGATCCAGATTCCAGATCTAATTCTGAATTAGTTCTTAGTAGAGTCTTTTAATTGTAACTCTTAAAATATGTAACATGACTCTCAAAGATAATTCACCTTCAAACCTTCTTCATGAAGACATTGTTTTAAATGGAGTGTTTGTAAATACATTGGCAGCTTCAAGGATGGTGGGCAGATTACTATGCCCTGCTGACAAAAATGGTAATAACAATAAACACAATTTATTTATGCTTATTTAAAAATCTTTATTAATGATCTTACTAGATTAAGCCAAACCAAATCAAATGTGGGCTCTGTGCATGCTGCACATGTCTTGATGCTCTGCATTTGTTTGTACAGCTGTGAAATTCTCAAATTAACTATCTGTCAGCAAAAGTAAAACACTGACAGGAAACTGTGGAAAAGAAATATCAATGGGAGAAAATTACAAAATGGCGTTGTGCAACATTAATTACTTTTATGGAACAACTGCTGCTAAAATAATGAGTCTGTAATTTCAAGACAGTACTCCATTAGCAGCAGCACAGGTAGTTTCAACAACTTACTACCATACAAATCCTGAGCATTTATTACGATTGATAGCAGTCATTTCCTTGTCATTTTATAAATGTGCATTGTTAGATTTATAACTCTTAAAAATCTCCAGAAAGAGGAAAAAATTACTTCTTAAAAAATACATTATATAGTCACACTGCCCTCCCTGTTTAAAAAATCCATTTTCATCTAAAACTCAAACATTTTGTCTGTTTGTAGCAAAGGATCAGATACATCATCAATGCTTTCAGAATAATCAGGTTTTGAAGCATGGTTTAGCTGCTTAACAGTGAAGAACATTGTCTTCTGGGACTTGCAAAAGAATCCTAGTACCTAACATCTTCTGAAATAATCAATTTTTAAATGCTTCCTCTTTAGAAACTGAAATGCTTTTGTAACTGAATGATTAACCAATCAAACTGCAAAGTAGCTAGAGTCACAGAAGACAGAGTACCTATTATGATATCCAAAGGTGCTTATTATGCCATTAAGCTCATAATAGCAACATGCAGGGACATCATAAACGGCACCAGAGGCTGCCAAACTCCTGTTTCACATCACTCTCCTGAAAAACAAATACGGAGTGTGGCCCAGGTGGTATTTTTAGATGCAGGGATTCAGTCCTAAAAAGGCTTTATACAGAAGCAAAAGCTACAAATTTAATTTAAAATCATTTCTTTGAAGTTTAACTCTTGTGATAGATTTCCCTTTGTTCGCCAGCACAAATAGCAGGGTATTCATCCCCAAGAAACAATAATACACAGAACATATGAGCGACTCTTATGCTCTCTCAAGTTCTAATAATTTTCAGCTATAGGGGCTTCCTCTTCTGGGTGGTGTTTCTGTGTATTCAGCCTTCCAAGAGATCTCTCTTCCAATATCTTATTCAAGATTTACTTGAATGCAGGTCAATTTAAACATTCCTTGACAAGAATTTTCCAACTTGCATGTAAACAAGGTCCTCCTTTCCCTTGTTTGGCTTCCACCAGCTTTATTAAATGTCCCACAGTTTTTGTATAGAAAAATGTATGTGACCCTCTATCACACCACTCCTGATTTTGCAATTTCTGTCACATGCCCCTCTTTCCACATGCAAGCATCCTAATCTATCCAGTCACTCATAAAAAGCAACTCCATTATCTCTTTTATGCATAAAAAGTTATGTCTTTTTTGCCTGCCTCTGACTCTTAAGGAAAGACTACTTTTGCATCACATACCATTTAATCTCCTTTTCAGTCTCTTAAAGCTCTATCCCCAAGTCACATTACCAGTAGTCTCCTATGTATTTTGACAATGTCCCCAGTATCCACAAGTATTTCCACATGACACAAAAAGGAAGTGTTGGTATCAATATGATAATCTTCCTTCCAGATTTGGAAAACACAGTATTTTTGGGAACTTTTTTGACCTCTGTTTTCCCAATTTACTCCACACTCAAAAAGGCTGATGCTGACCTAGGGCATTTCTGAAATCCAAAAGTAGTTCAATGCTCACTAATAAGAAAGGGAATGATACAGTTTAGCTAACAAATTGCAAAACTGACATTGATTTCAAATTTATTGCACAAGCTATTAAACCAGAAGCAATATGATTTAACTTCTGTATTTTGTAGAGTATTGTAATATGAATTTAGGGAATTATGACAAAAAAACTGATGAATCAGTTCATGCAATATTAGCTTTTAATGCCTTCTTAAATCTGTTGCTATAGTTGCTAAACTGCCCAGACAGTGGTGAGACAACCCCAAAGAGCTGCACAATAAATTCATGATCAGTAGTACATATCAATGAGAGCAAGATATATCATCTTTCTTTAAGAGAAAATTAAACCCAAAATATTATATAAAGCTTTTCCATAGGAACAAGTTCACATACAAGGAAAATCTTTGTTTATGAAAACAGATCAGATCTTCAAGCTTGTGCAAGGCCTTATAGTAAGATTACACACACTCCCTCCATTAACCATATCCTTCTCGTGTCTTCCTCACCCAGATGCAAGCTGGTACAGCAAGCAAACTGATCCTTCTAGCTCATTTTATCAGCTGCTTCTATCTAAAAAAATTAGGAGTTACATAAATGGATAGAAAAGTTTCGTATCTATTTTGACAGAGGCTGAACTAAAGAGAAATCAGTGGCTTCTCCGAGTTGCCAGTGAAGTCATCAGGGCACCTCAGTGAAAGAATATGTTTCTGTTTTCCTGTGCAGAACAAGGGTCAAATGGCTTATAGATTCCACATTTATTAATACAATGCATTAAAATGATTCAGGGGAGGATTGTGGAATTCTTTCTATGCTTACCATATTATCCCTTCATAAATATTCTTGTCAGATTTTTCACCATGAAGACTAGTCCTATTGCCCAAGAGTGCTATACAGTTGAATTAAGATCTGAAAGGATTAATAGCTCCCTAATAGTATACAATGATTCAAAATCTATTATTCTGCCATTTCTTTGAATTCTTACTGTACTGTATGAAATAACATACATTGAGAACCTAGCAGTGAGATAGATTTTTTTCCCTTTAAATGCATTTTCAGTTGTACCAGCCTGACAAAGACCAACAAATCTAAATAATGACCACATATGGGACTGCAAATATCTAATCAGCTTCTAATGCTCTTAGAACACAAAAGACAGTACAAGAAACCCTTCCTTCTGCCTAGGTAGTTCCTAGACTCAATCAAAAAGACTGCCCTATGTGTTTTCTCACTTGAAAACTACCATCACACTTAGGTGAAGACAAGCCAGACCATATTATAAAGAAGAACTCCAAAGTCACACAATACTTCTACTAACAAAGACTTGATCATAATTTCAACCAGCAATTATGACAGACAATTTCTTCTACAACAATTATGAACTTGGAACCAAGAAAAAACAACTTACACAGGTGCAACTGACACTAGACTGCCAGTTCTCAGACCAGCTGATAAAATTTATACCATACCCTAATTTCTGTTACAGACAAGTTATGAAACATTAGAATAGAAGATGCATTATGTGATTTCTATTTTTGGCCTCTTTTTTCCCTGCTCTTTATTTGCCTGTTTTAGCTTTCAAGGAAGATGTCCCTGAATGCAACCAGAAAAGTAAGAACAGTTTCACATTGAATGTGTTAATGTGTCAACCATTTAATTCTACTTCTCCAAGAAATGAACTTGCTGCACTCTTGAATGTTCCCCTGTAAGATTGCCCCAAAAGAATACTTCAAATTAAAGCAAGTTTGTGTTCAAATAAGTGTTTAAACTGATCCTCTGAAAACTCCTAAGTATCTTCTAAGTTTCACATTTTCCATATCATTCCTTCAACTCTACCAAAACTCTGTACTTCCAGTACACCAACACGATCTTGAAACTCAAAGGCACCAAAACTAATACAGAGTTTTATTACTGGTCTCCCTAGAGCTGTTTTTGGAGGAAAATACACCAGTTACTTAATATTCCCCTTAAATATAAATACAAGGATCAAAATATTTTTGCTATTACCTACCACATCCCACTGCTAGATCTCGTTTATTCTTATTCTCCATATATTACAAGTACTTTTTTGAGTAACTGCTTTGCATAGATATTTTAATAAATAGAAAATTTATTTCCCCAATTTCATATTGTCATTTTTCTACACAGAGCAATTGCCTCCCCACCCATCTGCAGAATCTCTACATATAAAATCTCTTAACTCTCCAAAAAAAACCTCAGGACCAAAATGGTCAGATACATCAGACACAGATATTAAATGCTAGAGTGTTGATCAACACTTACTTTGCCAGGCTTGTTTGCATCAAAGCTGTTTTCTTTTAATTTGTCCTGCAGGGTTTCAGCTAACCGGCAAAGCAAGGCACCATTATCCAATTTCTCCATAAAGGTTTCTGCTGTTATTTCTCTACCTGAACAGCAAACAGAAAGTTAACATGGCAGAAAGCATGCAATGGTACAGACTACATATGTGTAAAAAGAGAAATCAAAAGAAATCTGCACAATATTTTGAAATAAGCTTTAACTGAAAAACTTGCATTACTTTGACTATTTTGTGAATGACCTTAATACTGATTTACTGGTAGATATACAGCAAATTATGAAAAAAGTCCCATGCTTTCTTTGGGAAGGCATGTGATATTTGAAAAATAGTTCTATCATATCCAACTAAACATATTTCACTTTACTCATGAAGATCCAGTGCTTTTAACATAATGTTTAAAAAGAGAAAGTATAGTAGGCAAATGGTTTACACCAGTGTGTATGTGTAATTATAGCATGAATTGCTAAAAGTTTATTTTTTAACAGAAGTAGAAAACCATGTCAAAAAGGAAAGGGTGGTATATTTTTAGAAGACCCTTAAATCTTGATCCTATAAGAAGTAGACAAGACAGTGACTTCAATGCTCCTATGAAAGTTCTTTTTCAGATGTAAAGGCAGGCACATAACAAAACAACAGAGTGAAATTTCATGTTATATATCTACTTGCCACACAGTTTAAAATTTTCACTAAAATAACAAAGCCAAAATACTCTGCATTCAAAATATATCAATTCTTATATCACACTACAGGACACAGCACTTCAGCTGCCAGGAACTGTCCAGTCTTCTACAACAGGCTGGACAATCTTATAAAACAATGTAATTACATCACCCTGGAAGAGGGGACCACATGTTCCATGGTTAGATTGTATGCTGACCCCAGATGAGAAGACTAGACTAAACTTCCAGGATCTTAGCATAATTGTCAGTAAAAATATTCCTATTTCTTATTGAAGGTTTTTTATTTCCACATTTCTACTGAAAATTTTGTCTTTACTTTGAACATTGCGTAGATGAACAGCTGTATTTTTCAGCCCCTTTAACTTCCACTGATATCAAGAGAACATCAAAGAATAATTCTTGTTCTTCCAGTTAAGAGAGGAATTATTTCCCCCCTGCCCCAGTATTTACATATGCCATTCAGGAAATAACACAATTAACTTTAAATTAAATTAAATAAAAATTAAAATAATTTCATTTTTTCATAGATTATTACACAACATGCATTAGCAACAATTGTCTTATGTGTCAAAATAAAAAGAAAAATATTCAAAAACTGAAGTGAGACCGGTTCCTCATCCCATCCAGGTCCACTCCTGCTTCCATGAAATTGGAAATATTAGTCTGTTTAGAATAGGTTTACTGCAATTTTTTTGTCAAAAACAGGAAAAGTAAAGCTTTCCACTATCTTTTTGCTAAAAGAAGAGGAAAACAACATTCAAAAGTAACAAAAATGAAGCGCATAAATTTGTACTGAACTTCTTGCTGATACATTGTAACCCAATACTCCATGTCACAATACTGAAGATAGCAACATTATAAAGCAGTAGGATTTTAAAAACGCTATAGGAAAGCTGATTTCTCTAGGCCCTTGTCTGAAAACTCTGAGATACTTTAGCATCTTTTGTCCAAAACCTAAAATGTGAATCTTTTCAGTTTGGTAAGTTAAGATAAAGATTGATAAAGATTTTTGCAGCATACCATCTTTAGACAGAGCAGATTTCTATTTTTCACTGAAGCTAAACTTGCTTTTTCTAACACACTTTTACTTCAGAAATATGTTTTTAACACAAAGATTTTCCCTTTTTTTATTCCCACTTAATTCTACTTGCCATGTAGCCCACTTTAGTGCTCCTGTATACATAAATGACTTCTCCAAGCAAAAGAGCAGCAGTAGCACTGCAGACATGCAGAGTTAGCTTATGCCTAACTGATAATACTTTTGCCATATCTCCAGATCAAATTAAGCCAGGACTGAAACTATAATAGCCCAGACATAAAAAAAAAAAAAAACTGAACAGCTCAGCATCTCAAAAGACTTTGCCAGCATTCTAACCTACATATTTTTCCATTTTCCCCATCAGCATTTTTATTAAATGCTCTAAAGCCACTAGAAGCTAAATGTTAGAAATAACTACGCTACAGGAACTGCTTGAGTATTACTTTTTATACACTCATTTTCCTCTAAAAAATTATTTCAAGTATATTTAACAGACTAAAAAGTTTTATTTAATTTGCAAAACATAATTTTTCACAAAGGCAAACAAACACCCCCCCCCATGTTCTACATAGTTCTTATGTCCTATGATTCATAGATGCATCATTTCATAATAATTGAATGCTATAAAACCCTGAAAACTGATTTAAGGATATTTTCTTTTTACAAATATATAGAAAAATTAGGTTATCTTCTTCTGCTATTTAACATTACACTTGTATTATTTTAAGTGCTGAATTACTTTAGCAGTTTGGTCACTACATATTATCACTAAACTGGATTATTTGAGTTCTGTTCGCCTTTATGAAATCTGAAAGAATGAGTTTTGCACTGAACATCTGTCTCCAATGAAAAGTATATTAGGTGTCAGCTTTCAATTCACTGTATTTTATGGCTTCATAAGGTGGCACTTCTTTTCTAAAACAGACACGCTGACATATTTAACAGTAGAAATGCATTGATTCAAGTAAGAGTAATGTTCATAACCTGAGGAAAAAAATTGCTCCATTTATTTGTATGGAAAAAACATCAAACTCCATTAAAAATGTACAATTCCCCCTATAATTACAAGAAAGCAGTTGCAATGTTTTTATAGAATGGTAATAACATTAAGTATAATAAAAAAACAACACCGAAAGTATGAGAAAATCCAGGAATATGAAGGCTTTTGGAAACCTCTCAAGTACTACCTACCCTCTCTTTTACCACAACCACCAGATTCCCCTTAAAAAGTCAAACAGCTTCACCTGAACACCTACACTTGCAAACTGTGAGCAACTGTCTGTAAGGTCCTGGGGGACCTAATAAAACCAGACTGGAGGTCCATGAAAAAATAATGGAAGAGAGTTCATGCCTTGGGTGTGTGCCCAAGAGATTGAAGATAAGTTTTCCATACAGGTCTCAGACAACAAGAGCCTTCAGAAGAAGAGAGGGACTGAAAGACCCAAGTACCCAAATCTAGTTTATACCTCTATTATGCTTGGTATAATAACTATACTCATAATAACTCAGTACAAGACTGACTCCATCCTCACAACTTGCTGATGGACTATTTTAATTGTACATTTTGTGCAGTAACAAAAAACTAGTAGTTAACAAATAGAAATATTTCACTCAAGTGAATCTCTGAAACATCTACAGTACTGAGGCACTACTGAAACAATTATTCCTGACCCCCTCAATTCACATGGCATATAAACCCAAGAAAACAAAATGTGATAAAAATAAAGAAAACCAAGGCAAATTACTATGTATATACAAAACTGGTTCTATTCTGACAAGGCTACTCTGTTCCCTACAATAGTTGACAATACCTGAAATAAGTCTGAAAGCATTGAGACATTATTACTTACTTGAAATGGAACATATAAAAAATTCTAAAGGCATGCTGATAATAAAGAAAAGTATAAAGCAACTCAACTAAGTAGGAAACTGTATCACTGCCAGCATAATCACTAGAGGTATCAGTACTGTGAATATCTTGATACTCAGACATTTAAAACCTGAATTTCCCACTGGCTCAGCCAGAACAAACCGATGTTGAAAATACACTTTCTGTTATAGAATGCTCTTAGGCAATAAGGTGAGCAAGAACACTAAGCTGACACAGATTTCATTCAAAATCAAAGAAAGACAGCTTTTGTGACAGCTACAGCCGGTCTGTAGCTGCACAGATAAAATTGGCTGTAACAGACACCAATTTGACCAGCCTAGTTTGTTACAGAAGTAAACAAGTCCCCAAGTGAGGCAATGATAGGTTGGATTCAAACTCACACAGGGGGCCCCAGCCAATCCCACTCAATCATGAATGCAGATATCTAATTGGCCAGTGAGCTAGGCGGTGTTAAGACCCCAACCAATCAGATGTGTAAGCATGGGATATTTGAAGCCCCTATAAAAGGGGATGCCCATCAATAAACTTTGACTGTTGTCACATGAATTTTGGTGTGTTCAGTTGCATGCCTGTCTCCAACAACCGTGACAAGCTTCCTTGCAGAAGACTCACCATTTTTCAACCTCAAACTTTACAACTCCTTCAACAAACTTTCAAATACCTAGCCTTGTCTTCAACTTGATGCCTCTCCTAACATCCTCACTTCTGTTCCTTTTCTCCAAGCCTTCTTCACTTTTGCACCCAAGCACCTTTTACATGCATCAAACAATATTCAATGTTTACAAGTCAAATTCCTCAGCATCTTGCATTCCCTGCCCTCTCAGCTCTGAGCTTCTAAAGCCCTCTTGCTGTTAAGAAGAGGTCTCAGGACTGAAATCTTGGAGACCAGCCTGAGATGTAGTAAGTCGTATGTGCTAAATATAGCTGGATAGAATAAAAAGACAATATAACCCTCTACAGCTTGTAAATAAACTCTGGGAATGGGGAAAAATATTACAAGTCCACAAAACTACCAAAGAGGAAACAGGGAAATCATCTCTCTCTACCTATCCTAAGCTACAGGCTGGTGAGGAGGCCCACTCCTCCTCATGTCAGCCATTTAGCTTCTGCAGACACACAAAAAATCAAGAAAATACTAGAGAGTAAAGCAGACAAGCAAACCTTTCAAACTGCCATTTTGCCTCTTCTAGAAGAGTTCTAATGTGTGCTAATTCCCATATGCAGCTTGCTCAGAGTAGAACAGAACTTTTCAGTATCCTGAAGAACATTCTATTAAAGTAAGTATATACACTATCAAATTTGGAGCTTGTCAGCAGTGAAAACATTCCCAAATGCTTCATTGGCTCTGTACCTAATAGAAACAAGACTAAGAGATCATCATGACTTGCAAGTCAGCTAGGTTAACATACCTCATTAGCTTTGTCACAGTCATTTGACTGAGACACCAAAGCTCAACAGAGAGAAGCAAAGACAGGAGATACAACATCTATAGCTACAATCTTCCTTTCCAACAGACAAACCACAACACTGACATGTTCCACATCAAAAATGTTCTAATGTACAATATTTATGAGTTAATCCAATCTGACACATGGATTTCATCTGCAATGCCCGTTTTCCATCCCCCAGAGCGTAGACAGCTAAAATATATTCAGCAATGGAGCTGTAATGACAAACTGTCCTCTCAGAAGACCTGGGTTTCTCTGATATGATTCCAAAAATAATTAGCAAAGCGCACACAAAAGTACTAGTGATTACTAAACAAAAAAGAACCCACAACAGTGTCCATGCTAAATTAAATATCCAAAGTCTCAGGATTTAAAATTCTTTCAATGTTATTCCAGCTGCACCATGTATCTCACTTTTCTAATTTATCAGTTGGGTAAGGTCAAATTCTAGCTATGCCTACTTTCTATCTGATATCAAAATACTTCATTCATATTATAAAGTGCCATGTCCCAATAATGTTTTCCAGTTTGATTTTGAACCCACATCATGCTATGCTGCTGCAAAACCATCACCATTTCAACCCCCAGTAACACTTTATAGAACATAATTGTATGACAATTATCAGACAAATATCTCATTATTGTATGACAATTATGAGACAAAAATCTCCTAAAACACCATCACTTGATCAAACTACCTCAAAGAGTTTCAGCCCTATACTCACCTAAAATACTATTTTTTTAAAAATCTGTATTTCTTTGAAAAGATTATGTGTCCTTTTTGAGTCCTAGTACAGATGAATGGCAAAAATATAGATGAAACAAAGCATGAACCAAAATGGCAAAAGTTAAATGAAATGCATATTAATTTCCTTTATAAATTGAGAAATCTTTTTGCATAAAAAATTCCATAAGGCCACTTACAATGAAGCCACACAAGATACAGACAGAGCAAGCTAGGATGTGGATGCACACAGTATTATCTGATCCATGTTACTTGCACATCAGTGCATGTAAAGATCTACTGACCATTAATGCAAAATACATTATATCTTCCACTTAGAGGGGAAAAAGCCCAAAACAAACAAAAAAAGCTTTCTATATCTTCTATCCTTTTGGATGCTGAAGAATGCATTCTGTATATTCATTTCTATTTTATTATAGAGGAGCATGCTCACACATCCCTTCTCTATTTAAAGTTTGTCCAAATTATGCAGTAATTAAAGTTTGAATTCTCAGTTAATATACTCTTATGAATAATAATTATTTCAATTCACAATTTATTTTGAATGTGAATTTTAACTTAATTGAATTATTGATTTTAATTATATAGGATAGATTCAATTCAGCACCACAAACTCTGAGAAAATGAGAGCTTGGTGCAAGAAGGTGTGGGGGAATGCATTAAGCAAATGAACTGTATACACTGCTTAATTAAAAGAAGGTTGTGCCCATTTATTTCTGCAGTGGAGAACTTGTTGTCCATATGAAAAATCAGATATTTAATTACAGTTGGCATTTCGGAACCTCCTGCTGGTTGTTACTTTCTTGCTCAAAGAGTGACCTCATTCCTAAACTTATCACTGGGAGAACGCTGTTACAAACTGCAAACAAGCTTCTATTTGTTTTTCACTAAAACTTCATTGTTTAAACCATTTAAGCAATATATTGAATCCTTAATGGAATGTGCTGCCTCCAATTCAAAAAACAGTCACTTGGAGAACTGTCTTGTGGTAATTGGAATGAAATGTTTCTGAATTTTGCTCTGGTTTTGCATAGAAAATTTTATATTCAAAACACATTCATTTAAATGGGAGTACCACACAAATATGTCACTTAAAAGACTTGCCACTTTTGCAGTTGTGGATTCATAACTCAACTCAAAACTGGGTATTGTCTACCTGCAAAATACTGTGTTCTATTGACACTGTGCTTATTCACCAGATCTGTCATAAGTGATATTTCCTTCTCTTTCTCTTAAAAATGAGGAAATAGACCAATATAGATTATGCTGATGAAAGACACTGTTATATCGATATACTGTTATACTCTTTTATTGTATAATATCATTGAGATGGTTTAACTACAGCATTTGCCATGACAAGACACTGCCCATGTCTCAACAGAATAGATTTTCAGAAAAGTTTTTTAAAAATTAAATAAATCCTCCAAATTTAAAAGTGCACATCCAAATATTCCTCCAAAATCCCATCAACTAAAGTTTCATATAAACATACTTCTGAAATATTTTTCTTCTCTTTATTTAATGAGAGGAATTACTTGCATGTCTCCCTTAGAATGAAGTATTATTTAAGTCATCTATTTCTTTGGTAGTACCCTCTGTATCTACAGAGATCACACAAGAGCCATTTTTCCCTGAGTGTTCACAGCAAACATCATACTATTTCCTGGCTCATAGTTTCTAAATTCTGCCTTCTTCAATAATTTATACATCTCAAAGTATTGCCTCTCCTTTCTGCCAGGGACAACCTCATTTGCTCTTTTCCGTATGTACCTGATCTTTTTCCTCAGTTTTGGTTTGCATCCTCTTCTGACAACAACAAGCTTTGTCTTCATACACCAAGATGTACAGCTGCAACCAGTAAATCCCCATGTCCCAGCTATGCTAGGTCAAATCCCTCTATGCACAGGCTACCATAAGTCTTAGCATGCATTGCCTTGGGCAGCAGTTATCAATTACTAGACTGTTTGGTCAGAGAAAAACTATTTAATGGTTCTTTCTGTTCAAGACAGTCAGTACACTGTACTCCTTAGGAGGCTATGGAAAACACAGGTGAAGACAGCAATTGGAACCATTCAGCTTAATGGTATAAGTACAGAAAACATGTGAAAAAAAAAATAATTAAAAGGAAATTTGAAAGAAAACTAAATACAGACTGTATAATGTTCATTTATGCTCCTCATAGAAACACAATGGAGGCAAATCTCTCATTAGCTTTTCTGACCTTGCTAATGTTTGTGCTATATGGCGGTAGCTACGTAATCATAACTTGATTTTTGAAACACAAAGAAATCTGAATTCCCAGTGTAAGGAGTTCTCATACTGCCCAGCATCTGCATTCCATCTTATTGTACCTTACCCAGCAGGTTTGTGAGCCACAGGGCCAAATCCTCTTTCATTGGCAGCAAGTTGGCCTCATGTCTACTTGCAAGCCATTGACTATATTGATGCATGTCAGACAGGCCAGGCCCACGTGCCTTCGGGCTCAGGGCAGTGCACATTGCTTATCTGCTTGTTGTACCTGTTTAATTATATAAAAAAAAAAAAAAAAGAAAAAAGAAAAAAGTTATTCATTATACCAAATAAAGTCTCAGGTGCTCCATTTTTAGAATTGTAGAAGACAATGCCATCCAGAATATAATGCCCCATCTCTGGAAGCGTGCAAGGCCAGGTTGGACAGGTCTTTGAGCAACCTGGTCTAGTGGTAGGTGTCTCTGCCATGGCAGGGGAAGGGGCTGGAATGAGGTGTCTTTAAGATCCCTTCCAACCTGAACAATTCTGTGATTCAATACTGACAACAGTAATTATGAGTCTAAGAAATCAGATGTCAGACAAACCGTCATGGATCTAACACATGGTTGCAAACACCAATGACTAAAACTTTGCTTTGTTAATGGATTTTTTTGGCAAGTCATTAAATCATACAAATAAATGTTAATTTCATTTGTATCACCAAGCTACATGTTGCCAACGAAACAAAATATTCTGCAAGGAATTATTAAAATCAAATGAAAATAAGCATTTTACACAAAGCTAACAACTCACTATGGTGCCTGACCCAATACTCATTCAGATTAATTAGAGAACTTCAGACATTTTTGGATCATGCCCAGGAAAAAATACGGCAACAACAAAATTACGCTCCTACAGCAAACTTATTAACAATTAATGAATTCTGTAAGCAAATGGAAACAGTCTACCCTACAGCTTCAAAATTATTAAAGAAAAAACTGCACCAAATATATTGATTGAATAGCATTATTTCTTCAGAAAGCAGAAGAACGGCTAGTATTGGTCACTCACACTTGCCACTTCCCAAACTCTCCTCTGCTCCTGCGACAATTTACTGAAACTTTAGTTTCAGGTAAGATAACTAATCTTTAACACATGATTAATAAAGTGTTGTCAGTTGCAGGAGATCCTGTTGTTAGAACCACTGGACCAATAGCTCTGCGTCTGAAGGGCTAGTTTTCTACCTGTTGGAGAAACATGCTAAATCAAAGCTATTTTTTTCCTCTCTGAAAGAAACTTGCAGCAATGAGCTGAAATACTGCCTTGCCTGGTAGGCCGTAGCCTACACCAACCAACAGACACAAGGTCTTGTATAGGTGGAACTCGACAGACATTAAATGAATATGAGACCCATATGGAATAATCTTTGTCTATTGTCAGCTGACCGATTCTCACCAATTGCAGTAAGATATGTCAACTGGCTTCAGTTCATGATAATCTGCAAACACCTTCTTTCTGATCTTTGCATACCTTTCATACCAGGTAAGAGATATTTGTGACTTCATAAACAACAGCAGAAAAAAAGAACAATTTTTTATACTATCCATTATGGCCTGAGTAACAAAAATACTGAAAAAATTTCTTCGTCAAAAAAGGAAAATATTTACTAAATGTAAAAAAAAAATGCCTTTCCATAAAATTGTGCTGTAACTGACTTTTCCAAATGTATATAATGGTATTTGGGATATTTTAATACTTGTATTAAAATTCTCCAGCATTTTTTACCCTACTCTGTGTAACTCCATGTTTGCAAAAAGATCTGTGTCTAGTTGACAGTACCTCACCCTAAGTCCTGAAGTTTAGCTTGCCCTTGAAACAGGCACAGCTTTCACTACAAATATATTTCTTACTGAAAATTAGACCTTTTTTTCAGTTGGGGAGAAGCAAAAATAAACATAAAAAATATTTATTCTCTTGTATAAACACATATTTCTGAATTATGAGTAGATTTTACATTTCTCTAACAAAAAAAAAAATCCTTATGTATCAAAGTTTCTTTGAAAGCAGAGGAGTTTAAAGCAGACTATTATGCACAGCTCTGTCATGAAACTGACCTTGTAAAAAGGTCAGCTTGGATTTATGGCTCAAATCATATCTGTTCATTTAGGGCAGGCTGCAAGGGAGGGGAGGGAGAAGCCTTGGACTGTTAGCTCTGCAAAAATCGGTCTTGAATGTCACTCTCAAAATAGACTGATTCAGACTAGAAGCAACCAACAGCTAAGAAGTTTCAATGACAATACATTTAAATTTTCTCTAAGTCATTCAGAAGCACATAAATTAGTCTTTCAAACCACTGCTTCATTTGAAGCAAACAGAAGTAAAACAGGTAACTGACACCAGCTGTCTTCAAAGATTATAGGGAAAGATCAACTATCTACCACACACTTGCTTTCCAAAAAGAGCCTTCAAATAATTTTGACCACTTTCTGGAGTCTATAACCTCCACTGAAACAGTGAGAGCCAGAACTGAAATTAGTTTGTTCTCTTTAATTACGTCTGCAATGATAGTGGTGAAATGCAATATAAGTAAGTAAGTAAAGTAAGTAAGTAAATAAATAAATAAATAAATAAATAAATGAGTTCTTATTCCTCCGTATGTATCTAAGTATTTAGGAAAATCCTGCAAAAATACAACAGAAAAAGCAGAACTGCTTCACTGAAGGAACTAATAAGACCATGCACCTCTTCAATGGGAAAAATTTCACAGTTCATACTTTGTGCTTTGTGAAGGGGGTTAGATTGGATGACACTTAGAAGTCCCTTCCATTCTGAATTTATTGTTATTTTTTATTTCACAGATGTACAGAGCAATATTAATCATGAAACCCTACAGGGTCTACCCTGCTACAAGGGTAAAAATTGGCACACACACTGAGCTGGGTTGTGTCAAGAAGAAAACAACAGGCAATACCCTTTTCTTTCACCCTACTTCCATCATTTCCATCACAAGACTGTGTATAGGAAGTGCCCTATGGGAACCTGGGGCTAATTGATCACCAACATTATGATATAGCTGACAGTCAGCCAGATACAATACAGGCTGCTGACACTGGTAGGGCTGAAGTAATTCTATGGTCTCCAAGTTACATTTCATTAAGACAAGACAAAACAGAAGGAAGGCTTCTTAAACAGCTACATAGAAGCTGGGTTTCCACATCAGCCTGTGGAAGAAGCACTGTAATCTATTTACGCTTCTGGCCTGTTTATGTGGAAATGCAGAATAGAGGATTGGTGGACTAGGGATGCTATTTCAGTTTGTCTCTAAAATACAGCATTGTCTTTATATTTCATACTGACCTAACTCAGCAATCAGGCTGTGTAAAGTCCCAAGAAACTATTGAGAGAAAGAAATTCCTTCCCTGAAACTATTCAGGGAAGAAAAGTGGGAGAACAAAGATTTTGGAGGATGCAAGGGTGCTTCAGTTTCTTAGTAACTGTAGTAGTAAGAAGAAAAAAAAGAGACAAGAAGGGTATTCAGAGTTTAAGGCAGTTTTCATACGACACATTCTCAGAATGAGAAACTGGAAAGATAACAAAAGGCAGACAGGTGACAAAAGTCTCTGGAAGATGAAATTGATTCATGCATCTCTATATTGGGACTAGGTCTTCTCAAAATAGTAGCCCCGAATTAAAATAATGTATCACTAATTTTTGAAGTGGGCATGCAAAGTGAGGACTGGGGAATGAGAAAGTTAATACTGATGAAAAGCCTGAAGAATTACAGATAATTACAGACAAGCCAACCTTACCTCTGTATAAGTTTTATTTTTATTTAATTTCAAAAAAAATCCCAAATTTTTCACTTCCCCACTACTTTTATGAAAAACTGCCCTACAGGTCAGTAAAATCCACAAAACTCCTACCTTGGACTTTTAAAATTAATAATTCTTAAAAAATTAAAACTCAGCTTTCAAGGAGCAGAGTATCTCCTGTTACAAACTCTAGTGACAGGTAAGTTACTGATGGTAAGTTATCAAACTGCAAGCATCAGAAACTTTTGAGCTCTGAATTATTCTTCATGCAAACACTGATTGCTACTGAACTTGTTAAATGCAACTTAAGCCTTCACAATACTTCACTATTGAAGTACCCAAGTTTCAGCAAAAAGTTCATCTACTTCATCAATTGTACTAGTCCATACATACTAGAACTTCATCACATATTGGTTGGGATCCATGAAGAAATCAAAATGAGATAATGACAGCAACTGAGTCCTGAGGTCCTTCAAGATCTGTTTGAAGACTCTTTCTCTGGTGAAGGCCAGGCCCTTGTTTCATCACTCAGAAAACTTCAAATCTCTTCCTTAAAATGTCTTAATATATTTATTTTAGTGAAATGAAGAAAAGTTTATCAACAATTTATCAGCGAAGAATTTGGTCAGAGGAATGGACTAATTTGCATCAGAGGTAGAGAGCAGCTTTCAAGGATATATCACCACACCTGAGGCAAGCCTTTGGCTCCAACAAGCATTTCATTCTTTTCTTTTGGCAGACAAAGTATGAAAGAAGTAGCCAAAAACTATTGGGTTTCCTAATCTCACTACATTCTAACAGCAACATCAAATCATCATATATACAGCTGTTTAAAATTAGCCAACATGAGCATGTCAGATATTTTATACAATGTTACACTTCTCTATAAAATGTTGAGGCTGATGTGATATGCAGAAGCATTTTCAAAACTTATCTCTAAAGGCTTTAAAGCAACTGCTTCTCCTTACTATTCAGAACATAGACAAGGAAGTCTTTGACTACTTTTCATCCTGTTTTGTTACAGTTCAAATTTATTTGGCACAACCCTTTTTTGGACATCTCTCAATAAGAGGATGACATCTCAAATTCTTAGCCTTATTGTCTAGATGAAGAATTCAGTGTGGGATGGTTTACAGAACACCCAGAAACGTGTATCAGATTCCACACACTAAAAGGTCCTATTTCTCTCTGCTTGCTACTACTGAACAGTGAAGTTCTTATTTTGCTTTACAGTAGTGCATTTACTTATCTGTGTATTGCAGTTCACTGCTTATATTTTGCCAGCAGTGTAACATTACACTATCTGATAATTTTATCAGTGATCATCAGGTGAAAGCAATGAGAATCAAACAAGTGATCTTCTGTGTTTCTACTGGCTTTTGTTGGGGTTAATGGGTAGGAAAAAAGGAATCAAGAATGATACACTGTACTCAAAACACACAGGAGGCAAAGACTGTTTAATCTAGACAGTAAAACTGGATGCACAATGAAGCACTTACAGTTTCAGATCCCCAGATTCAATTCCCTTTCCTATTCTAACAATCCTCCTTAACTATAAAGTTGTGGTAATTTTCTTCAACCAAGTATAAAAAGGAGGAAAAAATATTCTGTTTAGGAAAAAGATAATAAACTATATAAAAGCTTGCATGTATGTATGTACAAAGAAAATACATGTGCTCCACCCTGCTAGCTAATCATATAAACCAATAAGTTTTTACTCCAAATTACCCATACAGTTTCAGCTTATATACATAACAGCTTATAGTGAGTAGCTGCTGGCTACACAGTGCTCTCTGTACCTCATGAGTTTCACTGTCACTTCAACCTGGTTCCCAATTACAACATGTGCATTAATTCTCAAAGAAAAAGGGGCTTGAACCATTTCTTTCAGCTTGCTCCTACATACAGTCCTTCCAGGTCAGGAAGGAAGAAGTCTTGCTGAGTCACTTGCTCTTTTTGACTTAAGAATTAGCATAGAAGTTAAGTATCCAGTGAAAAGAGCATTTTTCTTTGTAGGCAGTCAGAAGAGAATAAAACTAAGTTAAAAGTGTCTATGGAGGAGAAAAGAAAATTCATAAAGCAAATGCATAACTCCCTACAGTGATCAATCAAATCACCTCTGACGCAAAGCTCCTACATGATGTGCTCTTTGCACCATAACAGCTTGACAGGGACACTGTGCATAGACACAGGTTTGGCCCACCCAGGCACTACTGTCTAGCAGGCAAGTTTGTTGACTGTCTGCGTGCAGTTGGCAGCCAAACCAGAGTTATCCAGGACTGAAGATCTGCATATATGCCAGTTCAATGGCCTAGATGGATACAACTGGAACAGAAGATGGCGTAACTCTGCCTTGGATCCCGAGTTCAAAGACTCTTTTTCATAAATCTAGGATTAAATATGCAGGCTTTAAGCATGTGCACTGAGATCTGTTATAACATGACTGAAGAATCATATTAGCCACCCGCTGTAGAAGAAACTAAACATCATACACACAACAGTGTAACTGCTTTACTGTCAGTGATAGAGGAAACAGACAGCAACTTAGACAAAATCAGCAAGTTTTTCTCTGAAGGAACTGGAACTTGAGCACTAGACTGTACATTGGCTTTGACAGAGGGGTATCAGCTCTAAATGCAGACAATCTCCTGCTGTCTTAGAGAGAAGGTAATGCTATTGGAAAGCAGCCAACCTGGAAGGAGAGGAGACAGAGGATCAAAAGCCAGAACAGAGCTCATGAATGTATCTGGCAAGGGTCTCTGCTGGATCTCCCTGCTAGTTCTAATCACCTCAAGCAGATGGAAAAGAACAGAACTTCTGAAACTTTACTAGAGTTTAAGGGGACTGTGTAAAGCAGTCACTAATTGTAACAGCAAGTTGAATGCAAAAAAGGCGTAAGATTCAGTATTCATAAACAGATTAAGTTGCAGAACAAAATGCATAATTGTGCAAGTAGAAATGAAGCTGCCCACAATTTGGGACCCATATTGCAGTCACCACCTTCACATCATCAAGTGCCAGTTTTATAAATATAGCACAACCAAGGATAAATATATTCACATTTTAAAACTTAAGTAAGTTTTCCAGTCTCACTGTTGACATAGTTTTCAGATTTGGAGAGTATAACATCAGTTCACAGACTAAAGGCTGCTCTTATTTTTCCACCCCGCCCCCCATATATATACATATGTGTATACACATACATATATGCAGAAAGAGGGAAAAAAGATATATATGAACGCTTTCTTTAAAGAGACACAAAAATAACTAAAATCTTTTGATTTTTTTAATGTTAGGAAACTGTTCCCTATGGTGAGATCTGCTAGACAGTGGAATGATTTTTCCAAATGAAACTGTGAAACTTCCCTTTCTTGAAATCCTAAAAATGGACTAAAAGAACCAGTAAGAAAATAACCACAAACTTGCCACTCACTGTTAGATGTTACTTAGTCAATATTTACCACCTTCAATTTCCAGTTTACTACAGTAATAATCACTCTCATTTTGCCCTTTTGCATATGTAAAAACAAACACAATCATTTTTCAAGTCATTCTGCTACTACCTTGCATATCTCCTCTTCAAGAGCTATTTGCAGAGCTTTCCCTTCTGTAAGAAACAGCAGGTCATCATCATACATGTACCTTACATGTAATCTTAGCTCCCTACTATAAACAAGCAGATAAAACATATGCTGACAAATGCAGCAAGCATATATTTATAAGGAAATAGAATTTTTCTAGATATTTTATTATCCTTATAAACTATACCACAAGCAATTTAGCCCAAGGTTTCTGGAGTTTTCCCAGATTAACTTGGAGCATACTGTAAGTTAGGAGCAGGGGGAGGGGCACTGAAGGGGAACCACCATCTGAAACTCATTAATCAATTAGAATTTTTCATGGCTTACATCAAAATGTGATCTGTTCCCACAGAGTAAGTTTTAATCACAAGAAGCCTTTGTCCTTTACATTATGAATATACATTATAAATGTGCACAGTACTTCAAGGGGAGGATGGAGAGCCTAGCACAACAAGATTGAGAGCTTACAAATACTTTATACCTGTAAGGCCCTTGGTTTGAGGCCAGACCAAAACAAAGTTAACTGCATTTAAAAATCTGTTCTAGTAATTGGAAACCTAGACATTTTCAGGACTATGCCTAGTAGAAAGAATTTTATTGCCTTGATAATGACTCCCTTACCAAAAGGAAAGCAGAAAGTCTTTCACACACAGACAGAAACAAAACTTTAGAAACATTCAATACGTAGCTGCTCATAAAATTATAACTTCTGGAAACAGAGCCTGATTCCTAACACTGTCTGAAACCTAAGATGATTCCTCTTTGCCTGGCTCTTACTGTATGTTTATCTGCTTGTCTAAACAAAATAGCCATTAAAAAATAGTACAGAAGAAGTTTCAACCTCTACCAGTTAGAAAAAGAAATACATAAACTGATATATCACATCTTACACGGAGTAGAAGTGTCTCTTGCTGCAAGGACACTATGCAGACAGTACTACAAGCTGACTTCCAATCATCAGCTTTGCTTTTATTTATGATGTTCCATTTCTAAATCCTGTCCTAAAATTAGTGTTAAGTTTAACTGAGAGGTGTAAAGTGGAGTTGAAGAGGTACTGTGGATAGTAAGTGTGCCAATTTAAATAAGACTGTAGGTAAAATAAATAAAGTGACCAAATAAGTCAGTAGGATAAAAAGTGGCAGGTAGAACTTGAGGATAGTATTGACTCTTCAGCACTTAACCACCTTCATACAGGTTTGACCATGGTTCTAACAAGGGCGGTATAATCCTGATCAGATGGCCTATGGCACTGTACATTATGAATTTAGGAATGTCTTATTTAGAAACTTCCTATTAAATCACAATCCACATAACAAAACCTTCATAAAACTGTTACAATTGGCACAGCATCTACTTCACAACAAAGCAAAAAATACATAATTTAATGTATATGAAAAACCAATAATACTTTGTTCATTTTTCATTGCAAAGTAATGTCAGAAGTATGCTGAAACTGCACTGGGGAGCCTGCAATGCATGCGTTCCGGTGTCCCAGGAGCTCTAGTCCCCTAGGAGCGTGCAGAGACAGCAGGTTAAGATGACACTACTGCATCAGGATGCACATAGCAATCCTAGATAGAGACATCTATTCATTCCTTACACGTACAGCGTTAGTGAAGAAACAGAGCAGAGCCTTCTTAAAAGTGAAACTCTGTCCTCGGAGATTCGAATCTAAAGCCTGAGGAGGAAACGAAGAGCCCTGAAAGGGCGGCTTTTGGCACAAGAGGGGTCTCGTCCTCCTGCCTCTGGGGGCGGCGGAAGGGCGAGGTGGGAGCGCTTGGCGCAGCCGCCCGCGCTCCGGCGGACCTCGGCCGCCTCCCGCACCGCAGCTGCCGCAGCTTCACATGCGGACGCTCGCATTTCCCGCGGGCGCTGCAGACAAACCCGCCCTCCTCCTCTCGCACTACCAGCAACCCAGGGCTGTCTAGAAAAGCCACAAAGATAAACCAGAGGTTGGGGCCAGGGCTGAGCGCACAGTAAGAGCCACCCCCCGTCCCTTCTTGCCCGCCCCGCTCTCACCCGCCGCGGATTCCGATGCGTTTGTCCTCCTCGGGGCCCCTCCACAGACAGGCTGAGTTAATGGCTTTGCCATGAGTGCTGGAAGTGCTGCTCCCAGGTCTGCCCCTCCGGGGTAGGACCAAGCAAACCCATCGCAGCCCCCGGCCCTCCGCAGGATGCCCAGGGCAGCCCGCTAGCAACCCGCATCCTCACCGCGGTGAGCCCCGGGAGAACCACGCGTGGACTTCCTCCACGCACACTCTCATTCCGCCTCCACCATGCTTTCAAACTCCCACGCTCAGAGAGCGAGAGGAAAAAAATCCACACCAAAACCCCACCAACAGACAGCAGCAGTAGTCACCCTCGTCGTGCGGCGCAATGCCCACCGCCGAGCCCTACTGCTCCCCCGACATACCCCCGCGGCCTCTCTAAGACGGGGGCGGAGGAAGGAAACAAAAGCACCTACTCCCTACCGAAGAGCCGCCGGGCAAAGATCACCTTCCCGCTTTGCTCCGGCCCCTTTCTCTTTAAACTCGAGAGTAGCCGGCGAGACACACGAAACGCCCTCAATTTAAAGGAGCCCGCGTGACAAACTCCGCCGTAAGGCCGACAGCGAGCTCCACTGCTGGGGCAGGCAGGGCTCCTACCTTGGCTGGGGCGGGGGCAAAAAGGCAGGGCTCCCACCTTGGCTAGGGCGGGCAGGAAGGCAGACAGGCAGAGCTCCCACCTTGGCAAGGAGGGGGGAATAGGCAGGCAGGGCTCCCGCTTTGGCTGGGGCGGGCAGGAAGGCAGGGCTCCCAACCTCGACTTGGGGGAAACAGGCAGGGCTCACACCTTGGCCCGGGTGATCAGGCAGGGCTCCCGGCGCCGCCTCCACGGCCGCACTCCCTGCCCTCTCGCCTCCAGCAACCACCGCTGTCCCCTCCAAGTACAGCTGAGCGGGCTGGTAGCGGCCGCGCTGCCTCTTCTCATACTTCTGTCCGCTCAGCTGTCCTTCGGAAACCCAAAGGTTATGGTTGGGTTTTTTTGTTTGGTTGGGTTTTTTTGTGGTTTTTTTGTTGTTTTGTTTTGTTTTGTTTTGTTTTTGTATTTCTGGTGTTGTTTGGGGTTTTTTGTTTGTTTGTTTGTTTGTTTGTTTTCCTTGTCTTTGTTTGGGGTTTTTTTACACTCCCCCCCCTTCCCTCCTTTTTATTTATTTTTTTTTTTCTTTCTCTGACACCGATTTCCTATCTTTCAGCAGTCCTCATATTGAACGGAAGTTTAATACTTAGTTTTTTTTCAGAGGGACGGCAAACGAAGTTCACATGAATTTACCCTTGAAATGCTGAGATATTGTATTACAGCCCTTGGGAGTGAGTTGATTCTTGATTCCATTTCTCTTTTATTATTGTTCCCTTTCCAAGACTCGTGGTTGTGGAAATGGAAAGAAAAGAATAAAAAATGTCACATCCAAGATAAAACTCTGTTTTTTCTTTAGTTTGACTATTATCTCTGGAATTTTTTAACACTTACAGACACATCTTGTAATTGTCACTGGTTTTTTTTTCTGGCTAAAGAACTATTTTGTGGAACTTTCTTAATTGCATATTTCTCCAAAACCATATCATGCCACATGGTACATCTTGAATAAAAAAGTATGCTGTTCATAAATTGATCATTCATATTAGACATTTTAAAGAGTGATGGGTAGAGGTTTGGGTTATTCTTGTTATCTGTGCTTCATTTGCCAATCTAACTTTTAGCACAGAGTTATTTTAGATATTTCATTCTCATGTCATTTTTGTGATACTTCAACATTTTGCTAAATGTGACAGATATGTCATCAGACAAATGCGCTGTTTGTTCTCTTATTCCCAGCACAGCAAAGCCCCTTTCTTGAATTCAATAGCAGGAAACAGATGTTCAGACTTCTGCTTCTCTTAATACATGAATGTAGATTGTCTTGTTGAGTTTTCTAATGGTATCATGCTGCCACTTTCAATAAGTGTTCTAGAAGTTCCAGTGCACTTATTTTTCTCTACACTGAAAGAGTCACTTAATTAAATTGTTCTAGCCAAAACACATTATGTATAATTATACTGAAAGAATTGCTTTAACTTGATTGCTGAAACACTCATCAAACTGACCCTTATTTTTTATTTACATTATTTTCTTTGTGCACTGATCTGCTGGGAAAACTTGATTTGTGTAACTAATGCTGGACTATTTCTCAAAAATTGCACTATGAGCAAATTCCTGTTCTCTGAATAGCAGATATTCATTCCTGGCCAATCAAATGCACTCTTGTTTTTTATTGTATTCCTATACTATTATTATGCTTTTTTGATGGACAATTAATTGCTGTGATGTGTGCTACTTAAATGAGAGCATTTCATCAGCGTGCTGATATAGTTAAGTATGATGAGCTCTAGCCATGTGCTATATAACAGCACAGAATTAAATTACCTTCTAGTTTTGATCCAGTTAGCAAAATTTTAAGGCCCCTGGGCATGACTGTTTTCATTTACTCATCCAATTTTTTTTGTGAGAAAAAAAATGAAAAAAGCCCTAAAAATACATCCTAAAAATGCACTGTGTTGGAACCGATGGTGAGTTGATTCATGCATGCACTTGATTATCTGTGATCTTACCATTTTTTACCTGACCTTGAGAAAGATTTTATTTGTTACTTAATAAGGAGCAGCAATTTAAATCCAATTTATGTCAACTCAATATAAAAAACAGCTTGAGATGAGAAGACAAATTTTGTTAAAATGTCCCTTATACTTAAAAGTCCTTGCCAATTTCTACAGAAGTTGAAAAACATTCCCCTAAGTAACAGTTACATCTTGATTAGAAGCTCCTCACAGTTCATGTTCTCTTGAAGTTACAACATTTGTAATCATTTTAGGAGCAGTTCTGCACAGGGAGTTAAGCTGAGGCTTTTCCAGAGGCCATGCAATAAATCTTGTGTGAGCATTTGCATAGGTACCAGTGGGAAGGACTAGAAAAGCAGTTGTAAGATTTTGAAGATGAAGTTGGTTGTGTGCTCCTTTATATGGTCAGTGTGTACCAAAGGATAATCTAATAACATGAGAGTATTCATAGATACTTTATCTATGTATCTTTCTCTATTGAGGATTGATAGTAGACAAGCAATATGTAACATCCAGTACAAGAGTTAAGAAAAAAAAAAACCTGACAGATCAAATCTTACTCAAGCAAGAGGGATGGAAACACAGTGCCAAGTATGCATCTGAAGTGTCCATTGTATGAATGCTATCTAAGTTTCAGTAGCAGCATCACAATTCTGAACAAACTGAGATTCACACTTCTTCCACCCATTAGCATTAGAATATAGCTTTCCAATTTGACACAGTAACTTTGGAGCCCCAACAGAAAGACATTTTCTACATGAGGTTATTTCAATAACAGCCTTGCTTATCTCTGCAGAGGAAATAAACAAAACTTTACTAATGAAATGCTATTGTTGTCATTAGTCCTCCACATAATCAATCATAGGTCCTCATACTTTCAACCTCCTGTGTCCACGTGTTCTGATAATATTTTTGACAGTCTACTTCCAAACAAATAAGAGGATTAGTGGGTACATGAATAAACAATGATTTGAAGACAGACAAAGGAAAGGAGAAGGAGAGGGAGGACTTAATGTGACTGAGGAAGGTACAGCATATTTGGAAGTCACGTGTGCACGTAGGAAAGCTGAACAATATTAATATCACAACAAAATGTTTCTGTGTGTTGTCATCTAGATAATATTCTTTTCTTTTTGTTAAAATTAATTCTCATAATAGATGTGTGTATGTGGCTGAGGTGCAACAAATTCTATTTAAAGATGTCATAAGCTTACTATGATTTAGGACAGATTCAGGATTAAAGATTCTGAAAGAATGGTTGCTCATCGTAAACCTTGATGCATAGATATTTGGAGATTAAATTCTGGAGCACGAGGTCAGCAAGGATGACCACAATGGCCCATTTTATTTGCGTAATTCCTCAGTCCTTTTCTAAAAACTGTCTTATAATCACCACCTCTGATGACTTGTGAGTGCTATATTTTTCTGTGACATCAGGATTTTCCTATGAAGGTACCTTGCAGGTAATTTACAAATGGGAGAGAAAATCTACCTAGATCAAAGGTTTCTCAATGCCCAGGGAGCTGAAGCAGCAGTCACTGAATGGGAAGAGGAAAAGAGACCAAGAGAAAGACAATGTAGAGTGGAGGATGGCACTCAGCAGGCAGAGATACAGGAATCTGTCTTGTCATATCTGTTGATCCCACTTTCCTGATAATTTTCCAAATTTCCCAAACACTCCTTCTTCCATATATAATTAGTGTCACAACTGACCAGAAAAAAATCCATCAAATATAACAGATACATTGAAATTAATGACTGGCAGCCCAATTCTGTATCAATTCCTAAAGCATATACATTAAAGAGGACATACATTGGTCAACTAAGAGAAAAGAGATGGGAGAGAACAATGGAGTTGAATAGCAGAAATGTTCTGTAAAGTGTATATTCAGTTGAACCTGCTGATTTTCTTACTTTTTGCCATTAAAGGGACAATATAATTAAATTATTTAAGTGAAAGTAAATAAGTTTGCAATGCAGAAAAAATTTGCTTTGTTCTTTTTTTCAGTACATGCCACAGAAGTTAAAATTCAAAAAACAGAGTTAAAGGTGACTAAAAATTGCTGATACTTGAATCAGTTTGTTAGAATATGAGCAGCTACAATGAGTGCAGAATGTGTTTCATAAATCATCCAGTATTGCCCCAATATTATAGTACTTATTTTGCCAAAAATTTCCATGTCTTCCTTGAGTTTTAATAAAAGGAGAGTTGTCAATAGCTTTGCAGGCCTGAGATCAATAAATATATATGTTATGGAACTTGCTGAAATATATTGCACTAACTGGTGTCAGATACAC
Organism: Pseudopodoces humilis; assembly: GCF_049639895.1. Lineage (NCBI taxonomy): Eukaryota > Metazoa > Chordata > Aves > Passeriformes > Paridae > Pseudopodoces > Pseudopodoces humilis. Next base: position 11,850,973 of record NC_142206.1, on the reverse strand, counting down.
CTTATTTTAATTTTTTTTCTAAAACAGTTGGAATATAATGTATAAATCTCAGTTAAAATTTGTCCTTTGCATGGCAATTTTAAGAATAGTGGAAAAAAATGAAATGGATAGAATTTTAAATTATTTCAGTTATGCATCATTTACTGTTTTCATTACCATGAAAATAAGACAAGCTGTAATTTAATTCCATCCTCTTATAATTCCTTTCAACATACACAGTGCCTTCACAGTCAACTGAACTTTTATCAAACTTGCAGTGGAACATTCATGTTAAAGCTCTATGAATAAACTTCAAACAACTCCTTTACCATAAAATGTTTTGTCCTTCCATCTTGTAAACTTAGTATGCAAGAACTGCACTTTCTATCCTTATAATGATATATAACTAAAAATAATTACAATTTTCATGAAACTTTGGTTTTAGTCTTAAATATGAGACTGAGTATTGTATCTAAGAGAAGCCAATTTTCATCATTACGAGTTCTAATACAAGTTAACTGTTTCTACTGCATCATATTTACTAAAACATACCTACTTCTAATCTTTTGGAATAATCTTCATTAGTGTAATGGAAAATATGACTAAAATAATACAGATTTCTATCATCACAGAGATGCTGTGATTGATGTACTGTGTACCAGCATACATAGACTCCTCACAAGATCCAGGTCTATAGTATGTGCATCACTGGGACGAATATTATAGAATAAGTGCTCACAATTCTGATTTATATAGAATGGTATTATTTGGCTGCGTGTCGTAACTGTTTATCCATGGATACAGAACATGCAGTTGATATGCACAACTACATAATAATTACCAGGCCAAATATATTCTGTTTGACAAAGCACAATAATCTGTCCTTAAACAAACAATGCCTGAAACATAAATGGAGCAGATAGTTATTATAAATTTTTTTCCTACATATTTTTTCCTAAAACCTCACTTACTACATTGATAATTTGAATCCCAATGTATATTAGATAGGCCTCATAACACCTTTCTTCTTTCTTGGAGTGAAATCAATGATACTGTCACATACAGAGCTCTAAACTTTTCTAACTAGCTCATACTACACAAGCTTCCTCACAAGACAATGTAGCAATTGAAAGTGATTGAGACATATAGCAAATTAATCTAACTGAGATATCTGTCAGAATTAATCCAAATGCAAAGTGATGATCTCTGTTCCTGTTCCTTGTATTTTACTAGAGGCCTAGATTTTTTGGTTGGTCTCTACTTGGAATGGACAAATCATTAAAATAGAGTGCTATTTGAGGTCACATAGAAGTACCGGATTTTAACTGCTTACAGCACAAGAAAAGCACAGCTATCACTGCCACATTGTCTTCTTGTAAATGTTTCAGATTAATTTTATCAGCTTCTTCTTTTATAGTAGTTGAATCAAAATACATAAAATAATTTTCATAGTAATTCATATATGAATGCTGTGTTTGGGAGGCAATTTATAAAGAGTTCTGATGCACACATTGCAGTTTCTTGAAACTTGCAAAATTTCCAGACCAAGAATATCAGAAGACAAATCAGTTTTTCAAGAACTCAAAAATTATTTTAAACAGAATATGTTCTAACAGAGTAATAATGCCTACCCACCCACTTCCCCCATGGCCCGTCAAATTCTTGCCTTCTTTTTTTTTTTGCTTTGGATGTCTTCCTTCTCTTGACACAGATCTATGTTTCCCTTCAATCATTAAGATTATTGCTTCAGTTTTCCTTCCCTTTAAGTTATTCCCTTTGTTATTGGGCTTTGTATGAAAATAGTTTGTTGAGTTTTGTTTATAGTAAACGAGGTTCCAATTCTATCCCTTACAGTGAAACTCCCATTAAAAAAAATCAGATGAGGCTTTTTTTGAGCCTAGTTCATAAGAACAAAATTATCAGCAGTTATTCCAAATCCGAGAGAACTGCAGATAACTTTAGACATAGTTTTAAATCTCTTCCTACAGAGAAGTATATGGACTCAATTCAAAGTCTTCCTAGCTTCATTATAACCACACTGATATTTTCCCAGACCACTTCAGTCTATACCTGTCAGAGACATAATTGTAATATTTTACTGAATGGGGAAAAATGTATTTCAGTAGGGGAGGTACTGATCAGATACCACTAGATGAAAATGCTAAGGTCAATTCCAAAGCAAATATGTGGCATACTGTGGTATTTTATGTGAGACAAACTTGTCTTTCTTTCCCTACTGACTACCTAATGAAAATAATTTCATCAAACTACACTACCCTAGTCACTGGAACAACTTCTGCCACCCAATTTAGGACGCTATTTCAATATCAAAGCCCCGTAATTCAGAAGAAACTTTGGCTATCTCACAAGTTCAGTTTTATTTTTTCTCATTTTTTCTATTTATTGCTCTATTGTATTTATTTCTCTATTTATTGCTTCATCTGTGAGGCAAAAAATTCTACCCCATTCAAAGTGACGCAGAGTCACAAAACATGTAATTTGTTATAAACCTGCCTTTGTAACAAGGGAATTAAAAATTCATTGCCTGGATAGCTATGCAAAGGAAGAGAGACAGGATGAAAATTAGGGCCACACTTAGGTTTCTGCAAGTCTGAGTTTCTTCCCACACTTCCTTCACAGCTCTCCCAGTCTTTTTCCTGGTGCTTGTAACACAGCTGTTCAGCATTTATCACTTAACCCTCTACTTTCTCCATCAACACTCCAAATTAAGTTTCCTCAGAAGCTATTGTTGAGATACAACCTCTACTGCTATTTTTTTCCAGGACTTTTTTTCCAACTCACAGTTCAAACATACAATATTATACCTTAAGGAATGCTTCACGTCCAGTGTTATAAATGCAAAGGCAAATTTGGGTTAAATAAAAGAACAATTTATTATAAAACAATTTTTATAAAAAAATAAACAATGAGGAAAAACCACAATAAAACAAACAGCGCAGCGCTGGGTGGACAGGGGTCTATACCCAGAGGTATAGGTGTTCCCAAATCCACGAAGGAGGGTAGACTGTCCGGGGTTTTTATAGGGATTTTGTGTCCTGAGGCTAAATTCCAGGTAGGCACCATTCACCAAGGGTCCTTGATTGTTGGATGAATTGATTTCCTGGCATTGGAGAATAGAGTCAAATAGACGTCCGGGCAGAGTCTCCTCATATGTAAAGAAGTTCTGAGTGTTCTTTGATTTCATTTTCGGTTTGGGCTCTCAGAGTGAAGTATCTAAGTCCGGTGTGGAGTCGACAGATATCTCGGCTGGGCTTCCACTTATTGTCCGGCCTGTTTGCATCTTCAGTCGGGGCTTGCAGGGAGGGGTGCCCAGGTGCGGTGTGGGGTTGATAGCCATCTCGGCCTGGCTCTTTTCTTTGTTTAGCTTAACCGTTCGTGTCCTGCTTTTTCTTTCAGGCTGATGAACGTCGCCTAGGGTCGTTACCGCCTGAATGGGTAGTTACTGCTGGGTTTGGGGAAATTCTTCGGCCACACTATATTTTATATACTTTTTACATTGTTACAAATCTAGTTATATCTTTATTTCTTTCACGAATTTTTATCCAAGGTTACATTTATCACATCCAGCATTCCTTTTCATTCTTATATTACAGTGTGATCATCAAAGCATTCCTAATGGAAAGTATACCGTTCCCTCTGCACCATACTACTTTGCCAAGTGAAACAGGGTGAATGCCAGCTCATTTAATAAGTTATTCCTGTCTTGTGGGGTTGGGGGATTTGGTTCCTTTTCCCAGCTCTGCAAATGTATGTGTTCTATGAGTTTTGCTAAATCACTTTCTATTTTAGTTTTCCCATCTGCAAAATAGACATTCATAAAACATAATTTAATAAAGTAGTCTGATGCCAGTGGACACCAAAAATTGTATAAAGATAGCCTTGGTTTATTAAGTTGATTTATAGAAGCACCCTGCACATATTTCCCTTCTGTCTTCCTTATTCTGCAAGACATGTATCAGGTAAAATGCTAATAGAGAAGGGAAATAAGGTGGTTTGGGAATAACTCTGGCTCTGGTTATGACTTGCTGTTGTTGGGGATGTCAGGGGCTTCCCTTATACCAAGGACCCACCACTTGGGAGCCCTTGATAACTTTTAGGGTGGGTCCAGATCGAGAGGAGGTGTGTTTTCTGGTAGACACAGGTGCCTCTCGATCCACCTTGAATTTTATACCTAAAGGGGGTAGACTGTCAAAAAGATCACTGCTTATTCAAGGAGTAAGCAGGAAGAATGAGTGAGTGCATTTTATTCAACTGCTGTTAATAGACGTGGGGGACAGGTTTGAAATGCATGAATTCCTGTTTGTTCCTAATTGTGATTGTAATTTACTGGGAAGGGACTTGATGGCAAAAGTGGGAATGCAAATTAATATTGTAAAAAATTATACCGAGTCCAGCACTGTGATATCTTTGTCTAAAATGTCCAAGAAATCCTATGCTGAAATAGATCCGGAAGTGTGGATCCAGGGAAATACGGAAAATTTGACATAGAGCCTCTCCAAATTACTTTGAAGCAACCAGGACAAGTGGTGTATAATGTGATAAATGTAACCTTGGATAAAAATTCGTGAAAGAATAAATAAGTATATAACTAGATTTATAACAATGTAAAAAGTATATAAAATATAGTGTGGCCGAAGAATTTCCCCAAACCCAGCAGTAACTACCCATTCAGGCGGTAACGACCCTAGGCGACGTTCATCAGCCTGAAAGAAAAAGCAGGACACGAATGATTAAGCTAAACAAAGAAAGGAGCCAGGCCGAGATGGCTATCGACCCCACACCGCACCTGGGCACCCCTCCCTGCAAACCCCAACTGAAGAATGAACAGGACATGAACCATCAGGCTGACAGGGAAAGGCTCTGACAAGATACTCATCACCGGACCTGAACACCCCGCCTTGCAGGCCACCGTTGGGGGAAGCAATCAGGCAGACAAAGGGAAAAAGTCCAGCCGAGATATCCATCAGCTCCAACCCGGATCCAACCATCCCATCCAGATGGCCTGAACCAAAATGAAATCAAGGAACACCCAGAACTTCTTTACATATGAGGAGACTCTGTCTGGACGTCTATTTGACTCTATTCTCCAACGCCAGGAAATCAATTCATCCAACAATCAAGGACCCTTGGTGAATGGTGCCTGCCTGGAATTTGGCCTCAAGGCACAAAATCCCTATAAAAACCCCGGACAGTCTACCCTCCTTCGTGGATTTGGGAACACCTATACCTTTGGGTATAGACCCCTGTCCACCCAGTGCTGCGCTGTTTATTTTATTGTGGTTTTTCCTCATTGTTTATTTTTATTATAAAAATTGTTTTATAATAAATTGTTTTTTTTATTTAACCCAAATTTGCCTTTGCATTTATAACATCTAAAAAAAGCAATACACTCTTTCAAGGGAGGGAAAGAAGGGGTTACAGCCTATCATTGAGTCCCTGCTAAAAGCAGGTCTTTTGGAGCTGTGCATGTCTCCCTATAACACTCCTATCCTGCCTGTTAAGAAACTAGATGGAACCTACAGAATGGTGCAAGATTTAAGAATAATAAATAAAATTGTCAAATCAGTGCATCCCACAGTTCCAGATCCCTATACAATCCTGAACAAGATCTCTTCTTCACACCAGTATTATTCAGTACTGGATTTCAAATATGCTTTCTGGGGGTGTCTGATTACGGAAGATAGTAAAAAGTATTTTGCCTTTGAGTGGGAACAAGAGGAAAGAGGTAATAAGCAGCAATTGACTTGGAAAGTCCTCCCGCACAGTTATACAGTCACCTGTTTTGTTTGGACAAGTTTTGGAGAAAATATTAAGAGAGTTTACTTCACCCTCAGGAGTTAAGTTGTTGCAGTATGTGGATGATTTGCTTTTATCAGGATGTCAGGAAAATTAATCCACAAACACCAGATGTTTATGTCCAAAAAGGAGACAGAGGAGTCCTTTTACTTTATTCGAATAAAGGGAGAGGCCATGGGACATTCCCCTGGGGTCTCTCAAATTTTTGAAGGGTGCAGCGTCCCTTTTATCCTAATTCCCGGCTGTATGTCCCCTTCTCTCTTTCCCCATAGGCTGAGGTACTTGAGAGGTACAGACTTCCTGGAACACCTGATACCTGGGATACCACCCCCCCACCCCACCCCCCCACCATCATGCATAATCCCTTCTTAATTCTTAAATTTTGTGGAATTCGTGGTGCTTCCTCAGTGCCTCTTTCATCCTTCAATGGAATCCATCCCATTGTTTCTGTTATCTCTCAGTGATAGTTTAATTTCATCATCAGACCCACATCTTATTTGTAAAGACAAATCCCTGTTATCCTTCTCAAGGAGAACAAGAGGAGATGGTTGTAAAAGCTACTGTAAAATTGCTTACTTTTCTTGCTAGAAAAGGACTTAGAGTGTCCAAAAAGAAGGCGCAGTTGGTAGAGAAAAAAGTCAAATATTTGGGACATATTTTGACTGGAGGGTTACGGTGTATTGATCCAGAAAGAAGAGAAGGGATTTTACAAGTACCATTACCCCAAACAAAAAATGAGTTACAGCAGTTTTTAGGGTTGGTGGGATACTGCAGAGTATGGAAAGAGGACTTTTCTGTTGTGGCCTATTAAAAATGAGATTCACTTAATAAATTATAAAAATAATTTAATATAAACAAAAGACAATTAGGAGACAAAAGAAATAAAGCAAAGGGTTAAAACGGCCGGGTGCCCTGGCACCTTGCCAGGAACACCCCTGGTAGCTCGGGAACACTCCTTTTATCCCCTCCTGCTGTGAGGATTTGATGCATATTCAAACTTTTTCAAGAAGTATTTAACATGTCCCCTCCCTGGTTCCACCTATTTAGAACATTTTTATTTTCTGCTGGTCAGCATTTATTTTTGCTGGTCATCATTATTCTTGCTGGTCATCATTATTTTGGAGTTTGGTTTCCTTTCTTTTGCAAATGGTCACTTGTTGATAACAGTCTGGGCCCCTCATCCTTCCCCTGAGGGCAGCTGGGCTTCATATCTTCTGCTGATAACAGTTTGGGCTCTATTGTTCTCCTGATAAGCAGCTTGGGCCCCACTGTCCTTGCCCTCTGGGGTTTCCTTGCCTTGTACCTAGGAAATTCTTTTAAGCTTAAGACTTGTTAGCAAGAAAAAAAGTACATACTTAGCTAAAAAGTATTTAACATATAAGATTCATCTGCGAAAGCCAACATCACAATACAAATTTATAACATGGCCAGACCTTTATATGTCTTTTTAACAAAAGACAGTCCTAATATTTTGGTATGGACACCAGAAGGAAAGCAAAGCTTTAAAAAATTAAAGGACAAATTGGTTAATGCCCCAGTCCTAGCTTTTCCAGACACAGAAAAAGAATTTGAACTGTATGTGGATGTTAAACAGGGTCATACTAAAGGAATTTTGGTGCAAGAGCATGGGGAAGCCTGTTGCCTACTTTTCTAAAATATTAGACCTGGTAGCCACAGGCTGGCCCCATTGTCTGCAAAACTGTGCAGCCACAGCACTGATTGTGGCTGAGGCCCAAAAGCTGACAAGGGGAGGGTATCTGATTGTTAAAGTTTCACATCAGATTAAAGCTTTATTAACTGAGAGAGCCTCTAAGTGGATGACCAGCGCTCGGTTATTACAGTATGAATCTTGTTTAATAGAACAGGAGGATTTAGAATTTAAAAACGGGGAAGGGTTTAACAGAGGCTCCTGTTTGAACAGCCCTGAAGAGGGGGCCAGGGCGAATCCCAAGACTGCATTCAGGTAATAGATCTCCAGACTTGGGCAAGGGAAGATCTATGAGACATTCCATGGCCTGAGGGAGAAAATGTGTTCATTGATGGGTCTTCAAGGGTGATAGAAGGAAAGTGATTTAAAGGATACTCTGTTGTGATTGGAAAGCAATTAAAGGAAGGGGGAAGGTTACCACACACCCGGTCAGCTTAGACAGCAGAGCTGTATGCTCTTGAATTATATCGAGACAAGACAGTGAATGTTTTTACTGTTTCTAAATATGCATATGGGGTGATACATGCTTTTGAGAAACTATGGGAAGAAAGAAGTTTATTAACCTGCAGAAGAAAAATGTTGGCTCATGAGAACTTAATCTCCCGCCTATTGGAGGTGGTGAATTTACCAAAAAAGGTAGCAATAATACATATCAAGGGGCACCAGGCAGGGTGCTCAAAAGATGCAGTAAGAAACCAACTAGCTGATAAAGAAGCTCTGAAAACTCCATTATCGCCAGAAATCTCTAAGATACTTCTCTTGCTCCCAATAACTGCCCCCTTGCCAAAGAAGCTGTCTTTTCCACCAGAAGAACTTGAGATAATTAAAAAGAGTGGGGCAGAGAAAAGAGGGGATAATTGGTTTACAAAGGATGGAAAGCAGTGCATTCCAAAAGCTCTAGCCTTACAGTTGTTAAAACAACTTAATGAAGGAAGTCATTGGGCTCCTGAGGGATAGCAGAAGCCTTCCTCAAAATGTATGCTGCTGTGGTTCTTTTTACTCTGGCAAAGAGAGCTACTGACAGTTCTTTAATTTGTGCTAAAACAAATAACAGAGTTACGAAGAAACTTGCCAGGGGAGAGAGGTTTTGGGCTGTACATCCCTTCCAGAGATGCCAGGTAGATTTTACTGAAATGCCTCAAGTGGCAAGATTTAAATATCTTTTGGTAATAGTATGTCAGTGGTGGCCAGAAGCGTTTCCAGCCACTTCAGCAACTACAAGGTCAGTTATTAAAGTATTTTTGGAACAAATAATTCCAAGATATGGGACGGTGGAAGCAATAAACTCAGATAAGGGAACGCATTTTACAGGAAAAATTCTTAAAAAGTAATGACAGCTTTAGAGATACAATGGAACATTCATACCCCCTGGCACCCCCAAAGTTCAGGCCAGGTTGAAAGGATGAATGGGGAAATAAAGAAACATCTTCTGAAGATGGTGATAGAAACTGAGATGCCATGGGTACAGCTCTTGCCACTGGCTTTGGCAAGAATAAGGGCCAGACCCAGGGGCATCAACTATCTCCCTTTGAACTGATGTTTGGAATTCCTTATCCTTGTAATTCTCAGTCTGGGGCAGGGGTAGAGATAAGTGATGTATATTTAAACCATATGTGGCCCAGATACTGTCTCCTGTGAAATCTCTTCAACAGGAAGCTCAGCTGATACAGACCCTGCCTTTGGACTTTACTGTTCACAACATCCAACCTGGAGACTGGGTCCTAGTTAAAGAGTGGAAAGAAGCACCACTGGTGGCTAAGCAGGGTGGACATTTCCAGGTGTTGCTGACCACAGAAACATCTGTCAAGAGAGCTGAACACAGGTGGACCCATCACATTCAGGTCAAGGTCTCTGAGGCCCAGAGATCTGGACATCTCAGATGGAGGAGAAGGATGGGAAGCCACGACTGACACTCCGCAGGAGTGGACTTCCCCTGTGTGTCAACATTGGGGGAAGCCCTGAGTACCTACCCACAGACTGCCTGCTGAAATAGTCTGTTCAGGCATCCCTACTCTCAGATCTCCAGACACTGCAGGCCAATCCATGCTGTCACTGCTTTCTTTATGCTAAGCTGTTTCTGTGTGTTCACTTGCCACAGGTGGTGTGAAAGACAACGTGAAAGTGAAAATTAGGTTAGGAAATTAGATTATTACACTATTAGAATGTTTCTCTTAATAAGCTTACCTTTATATTGTCAGCTAAGTAGAGGCCAAAAGTGGGGAAAAAAAATTTTAACCTTAAGAAAAGAAGTAGCAAAAACCTTTAACCTTAGCAATTGTTGGGTCTGCAGAGGGCTAGGGAGATCTGAAAACTGGCCATGGGTGGCCAGCCCAGTGGAACCTAAATGGTGAGTTTTCACCCTGGGTGAAGTCCATAATGGAACAGGATTTTGGGACAAAGAAAGAAGTCCATGGCAGCTTCATTCTTCTGAAAGAGGCATATATTGCCTAAACAGAAGAGGAAGCACATACGTGGGAAAAAGCATTTGTGACTATACTTTATCTTTGGGTTTAGATTGTTTAGATTTTTGACCTCTTATTTTTAAGCTGCCCCCGAGACAATTCCACAAGTAAGAAACACGTTATCTGAAATGTAACTGCAAGTGGAAACCTCATGTGGGAGCTTGAAAATGCAAATACTGTGATTCTTACGGCAAAGTAACTATCGTTGGGGGACCACTAAGCCCTGAAAGCGAGCTGTATTTTGATGATGCGAATTGGAAAGGCCCCTTTGCCAATGAGACCTGAGCTTTAAAGGGGCATTACTAGATTTGTAGCCAATATGCTTAACACAGGTTACCCCCAAACTGGTCAGAGATATGTTATGTGGGGTATATTAGACCATTGTTCTTTCTGCTACTGCAAGTTCAGGGAAATCAAGAGTCAAAATATATGAAAAAAGCAGTCAGTTGATGCATCCCTGGCTGGAGAGAACACCCAAAAGTGGGGCAAAGATGAATAACCACCTGAATGAATATCAGGTGCCAGAGAACCCATTTATAATTTAAATCAGATAATTAAGTTGCAAGCTGTCTTTGAAATAATAATCAACCGGACAGCTACAGCTCTTCTTCTGACCAGTCTACTCAAATGAAAAATGCAATATTTAAACATGAGATAGTACTAGATTATTTATTAGCAGAAGGGAAAGTGTGTGGCAAATTAAAGGACTCAAACTGCTGTTTGCAAATAGATGACAATGGAAAGGTGGTAAAACAGATAACAAAGGAAATAAGAAAGTTAGCCCATGTACCTGTCCAAACATGGAAATGATGGGAATGGGACATGTTTTCATGGTTACCTGATGGCCTATGAGGTAAACAAATGTTTCATTTTTTTTCTTTTATGTGTTGTAGCAACTCTAGTCTTTTTACCATGGATGATCCCTTTTGTAGTACAATTCATTCAACATGTGATCAAAGGGATGCAGGTAGTAGCCATGCCTACTGAGCCAGAGATTGCTACAAAAGGGCAAAGAGTGATGCCACTGCAAATAATTGCAAGAACAAAAAGGACCCAGAAACAAGAAATTAAGTCAATGACTACAAACACTAAAAACTAAAGTTTGTAAAGACAATTATTAAAAAATAAGAAGAGGATTGATTAAGAGGAATGACAGGTTTGTCTTTACAAACAAGCTGTGGGTTTATTAAAAACGAGATTCACTTAATAAATTATAAAAATAATTTAATATAAACAAAAGACAATTAGGAGACAAAAGAAATAAAGCAAAGGGTTAAAACGGCCGGGTGCCCTGGCGCCTTGCCAGGAACACCCCTGGTATCTCAGGAACACCCTTTTTATCCCCCCCTACTGTGAAGGTTTAATGCATATTCAAAGCGTCCCCTCCCTGGTTCCGCCTTCTTAGATCATGCTTTTGTACAATTTTTATTTTCTGCTGGTCAGCATTTATTTTTGCTGGTCATCATTATTCTTGCTGGTCATCATTATTTTGGAGTTTGGTTTCCTTTCTTTTGCAAATGGTCACTTGTTGATAACAGTCCGGGCCCCTCATCCTTCCCCTGAGGGCAGCTGGGTTTCATATCTTCCGCTGATAACAGTTTGGGCTCTATTGTTCTCCTGATAAGCAGCTTGGGCCCCACTGTCCTTGCCCTCTGGGGTTTCCTTGCCTTGTACCTGGGAAATTCTTTTAAGCTTAAGACTTGTTAGCAAGAAAAAAAAAGTACATACATAGCTAAAAAGTATTTAACATATAATATTCATCTGCGAAAGCCAATATCACAATACAAATTTATAACAGGTTTGATGATAAGATGAAACTATCACTGAGAGATAACAGGAACAATGGGATGGATTCCATTGAAGGATGAAAGGGACACTGAGGAAACACCATGAATTCCACAAGAGATAAGAATTAAGAGGGGTATTATGCGGGGGGGGGGGGCGGTGTGTCTCAGGTGTTAGGCATTCCGGGAAGTCTGTACCTCTCAAGTACATCAGCCTATGGGGAAAGAGAGAAGGGGACATGCAGCCGGGAATTAAGATAAAAAGGAGGCTGCACCCTCCAAAAATTTGAGAGACCCCAGGGGAATGCCCCATGGCCTCTCCTTTTATTCGAGTAAAGTAAAAGGACTCCTCTGTCTCCTTTTTGGACATAAATCTGTGGTGTTTCTGGATTAATTTTCCTGACACTTTCATATCAAAACAAGAAATCTGTGTGTGATCTCAAAGCATTTAAGTTATTAAGAGAAAGTCATTTAATCTTCCTGATGCTTCAGAGTTACAATCTATAACATGATTATCAAATATATCTCATAAGGGTTTTGAGGCAATATTAAACATTTTGATGTCACAGACTGAAGATTCAACAAATTACAAATACTGCTTTTTTAGTGTATTACCTCTTTTACAGGCATTCTTGTTTTGAAGAGGTTGATCAATAGCAGAATCATATCTGTGACTTTATACTTCATGTAAGGACACTTTCCCTTCAGGAGAAAATTCCCAGTTCACAGCGTTACAATCTGAAACATGATAAGGGAGTAGCTAATTGCTGACAAAAGACTAGTGTTTATATTTTTAGGATGTTACTTCAGCACCTGCAATCCACAGATCACCCTTTTCCAGTTTATCCTTTCCTTCACTGGAAATGATTTTTTATTCTGTTAACTACCTCAATGTCAAAATAAGGAGTTGGTTTTGTTCAACAATGTATACATTTAGTTTTCCTCTTGGGAGAGCCTGATGCATTTCTTTTTATGCTATAGCCAAATGTCTTGAGCATGTTTTCATAACTGAGATTGGCTGAAATATCTGCTTTCCTGCAGCCTGTCATAGGCTGAATTACAAGCAGTGGTGGGACTGGTTACCAAGCTCTCCACATTTAATGACATATGTTACTGAAATGCATTGGGAAACTTTTAGTAAGATCAAATTGCAGAACTTCAAAATCAAATGCCTCAAACCAACAATGAGGAGAGAAAGATAAAGACAGAAAGCTAGTTTTTTAACCTTGTATAGCCATGCTTACATTATAATTTAACATTATAGCCATGCTTACAAATAGGACCAGTCATAATTCCAGTATTAAAACTTATTCTGTGTGATCTTTAAATTTAGGACATTTCTATTTCTTCATCTGACACAATCCCATGCAAAGAGCCTGCAAAATAAATCAAGAAATAATTCAATGAATGTGAAAAAAAACACTTGTACAAAATATTGTAGGTCTGGCAAGTGAGAAGAAATAGGAACCAAGTAGACCAAACAACTGTTATAAATAAATCAATCAAATTTTATCAATAATATTTTTTATTAATAAATTTGCAAGAAATAAGTTTTGGAACAGCTACAATTAAAGGCAACACCACGCCCGGGATCGGCGCTGAGTGAACGCTGAACCAGCCGCACTGATTCCCCCAAGTTCACACCCTGTCTATTGGAGTGCCAAGTTTTATACAGTTTTTTTCAGCCTGAGGCCACGCAGTCTCAGTTTTTTCTCTGCGATGTGTTGTTAGGTATTCAGAATTTAGATGTTGAACTGCTGATGAGGTTTCTGGGAAGGGGATTAAATCTGAGAGGATTTTCAGGAAGCAGTCTTTGAGATGTAAAATTTTTCTGAGATTTTCCCAGAAGGGGATGGAGTCTGAGTGGTTTTTATTTTGGGAGAGGACATTAAGATGCAGGGTTAACAGAGTTGAGTAGGTATCACCTGCTGATCACTGAACCATTAGTGGCTCGTCTCCTCTGAGTGGATTTGTCTCTCTCCTGGCGCCCCCTTTGTCCTTTTGCAAACAGTCCTGAGCTCTCTTGTAGCTGTTGCAATCCTTTGGTTGCTCAAGTTTTATGCATTTTGCTCAAGTTAGCTTTGTGCACTATGCATGCGAATTATATAAAAAAATACACATATTACAAAACTAAGAATAAATATTTAGAATGGTTATCTGAATGATATGACAGTATGAGATGCTAGTAATTCCATATGGAATTTGCTACCAAATATGGTACTGTGCATCTGTGGTTCTCAGGCTTCATACAACAAGGGGAAAAACCGTAATCTGCAATAATGCAGTCTTGATATACATAAGTGCTAGAGTCTAAATCCATCATAAGGACCTCTACTTCCACCCTCATTGCTATGAAGGTGAAATTTTCATCTGTAGAAAAAAAACTTATGATAAACAAAATTATGCAGTGATCTATCATGGCATAACTGGTGATACACGTCTGCTGTAACATACATGAAGTCTTCCTGGACAGAGATAAAAATAACAATGTTCTTAGTGTTATAAATGCAATGGCAAAATAGGGTTAATATAAAAAGCGATTTATTATAAAACAATTTCAATCACAAACAACGAGAGAAAAAACCACAATAAAATAAATCAGCGCAGCGCTGGGTGGACAGGGAGACGTCTATACCCAGAGGTACAGATTTACCCAAATCCACGAAGTAGGCACGGCAGTCCGGGGTTCTTATAGGGGTTTTCGTATCCTGGGGCAAAATCCGGAGTAAGCACCATCCAACAAAAGAGTTTGAGTAGACTTCCCGGATCTGTTGAGCTGAGTCAATGGTCGGTGGAGCAGAGTCCTTTCATATGCGAGGAGCTCTGAGTGTCCTCCGATTGCATTTCCCGGAATGGAGTGGCCAGTTTGGGTGCGGAGGAGATGGATATCTCGACGGAGCCACTCTCATTGTCTGGTTTGATTGCTTGTGTCCTGCTTTTTATTTTGTGTTGATAAGCGTTGCTGCCGGTTGTTACTGCCCGGGGAAGGTATCTCTGGATTATTTTACATTTTGCATCTTTACAGTATTACAAATATAACATATAATTCTTTATTCTTGTTATAAATGCAAAGGCAGATTTGGGTTAAATAAAAACAATTTATTATAAAACAATTTCTATAAAAAAATAAACAATGAGGAAAAACCACAATAAAACAAACAGCGCAGCGCTGGGTGGACAGGGGTCTATACCCAAAGGTATAGGTGTTCCCAAATCCACGAAGGAGGGTAGACTGTCCGGGGTTTTTATAGGGATTTTTAGCCTTGAGGCCAAATTCCAGGCAGGCACCATTCATCAACAGTCCTTGATTGTCGTATGAATTGATTTCCTGGCGTTGGAGAATAGAGTCAAATGGACGTCCGGACCGAGTCTCCTCATATGTAAAGAAGTTCTGGGTGGTTCTTGATTTCATTGTGGTTCAGGCCATCTGGATGGGATGGTTGGATCCGGGTTGGAGCTGATGGATATCTCGGCTGGATTTTTCCTTTTGTTTACCTGATTGCTTCCCCCAACGGTAGCCTGCAAGGCGGGGTGTTCAGGTCCGGTGATGAGTATCTTGTCGGAGCCTCTCCTTGTTGGCTTGATGTTTCGTGTCCTGTCTATTCTTTCCCGTTGATGGGCACCGAGCCTGTCCCTGTCAGTTTGATGAGTTTTTGTCCTGTCAGCTTGATGAGCCGTGTCCTGTCTATTCTTTTTCGTTGATGGGCGCCGGCTAGGATCGTTATCCTTTGAGTGGGAATTCGTGGCTAGATCTGGGAAGGGCTTGTGTGTCATACTATACTTTATATTTTATATCATTATTGTTATATACATTTTATTTAGATTTCTACGAATTTTTACAAGTTCATTTCTCACATTCTCTTTCACGAATTTTTATCCAATGTTATATTTATCACATTAGGCTAACTTTAATTTTTATTACTCCAATAATGAAAACTAGATTGCTAACCTAATAATAAACAGATAGCCTATGTAGAATATATAATGATATTTTAAATCATATGAATAAGCTAATTTCACATTCTGCTTCTCCATGAGATACTATAAAAGGCAAATCAGAAAAAATGCTGTGAGACTCTGTAGTGGTTTAGATTTGCCAATTTTGTTTCCTGGCCAACACACCAAATAAATGTCGTGGTTTTAAAGCACTAACTAAAAAAAATCACTAGAAAACTTACTTATTTTTTGCTGTGAGATATGGATTAGAACAAGAGCAAAACAGGCTTAAAACTTAAAAGGAATAAAGAAAGTTTATTAACAAAACTACAAGAATAAGAAAACCAGAATAAAACCTCCAGAAAACCCCTTTTTTCCCCCCACTATCCAGCCATTCTCTTGTTTACATGACAACATAGAGACAAAAAACATTGGAACTTCGGGGTTTAAAACAGTCCCAATTCCTGCTAGAGTCTTTTCATCGGTCTTTGTAGAGAAACAGAAGTCTTCTTCTGCTAATCTATGGAGTTTCTCACAAGAAAACTATTTCTGTTATAGCTTTCTCTTTCTCTGATGCCAGCTGCCCGGGAAAATCTGCCATCAGTTCTCTCCCATGAGTGGTGTGAACACCACTCTGAGGAGTGTTATGGGTCAAATGAGTCTAGGGATGTCATTTTTAAGGATGAGTTATTCAAAGGCAAAAGTTCTCTTCATCTGTCTCTGTGAGCCTCCCTGGAAACTGAAGTTTTCTCTTTGCTTCAAACAGCCCCAAATCTTCAACTATTACTTCTTCCCCTCTGTTCCAGCACCTCACTGTGTCACAGCTACTCCACTTTTTGCTCAAAATCCACACTTTGAACACTCCATTCCTCCCAATATACTCTGTCATGAATTAAAGGAGATTTTTTTTTAAAGATCCGTATTGTTATTTGCACCAATATCTTTGTTGGTACTTCCCAATTACTAGTTAATTCAAGTTACCTGAGACACTGATGCATTTGCTATAGTAGCAAGTCAGGCAGAAGGCATCTATTCATGAACAAATTACCTAGAAACAATAATTTTTGCAATAACTTGAAACTTACATGCTTGTTATGAAGTCTAAATATTGCAAAATTTTAACATGAGAGAAATTTCAAAAACTGTAAAAGCAAATACTTGGAAACTAGGAAGAACAAAATGCTATTAGAAATCCAGAAAAATAAACAAAACACCCTGAATATATTGTAAGCAAAAGGAGAAACAAACATTTGCTGTACTAAATATCAGCCCATTCTAAGCCTATTCTCCAAGGAAGCACTGCATCCAAGCCCGCAGTCTCTACATTTACATTTGCATGTCTTCTGTGGTTCTTTGCACACCAGCAAGAGTGTAACATATGTTTGTATAATTTGTGTTTTATTGTATATGTATGTAAGCAGTTGAAAGAAATAAAAAATTGTTACAAGTATCGAACACACATGCGTAGCAAGGAATTGTGACAGGACAGCCAGAAGTCAAAGGAAAAGGGTAATTTGCAAAAGAACAGGATGACACCAAGGCCCACCCAAGCAAGATAGGTGTAGGAAGGACTCGGTGATTTACGCCTGATAGCAACCTGATCTAATTCTCTGGACCATGCATCTCAGTTCTCGCAACTCTCCCCCTCCCTGGGAACTTTGTTAACAATGCCAACAGAAAAATTCTCCGGATCATGCATCTCAATACTCAGTTGCCGTAAAAACCACTCAAACCTTTCCTCCCTTCTCGGAAACTTAGTTAACAAACCAACAGAAAATATGAGTATGCAATGAACTCTGGAAGAAAGAAAAAACTAAGAATGTACAGCCTTAGTCTGTAAAAACTGTATAAAAACTCATCTCGCCAAAGGACAGGCGGTGAACTTGGGGGAGTCAGTGCAATAGAGACTGATTCAGAGTTCACCCAGTGCCAATCCCAGGCTCTAAACTAACGGCGATATGTGGCTTCCATAACTCAATTTTGCTAATTTTTCAATTAATTTATTATTGATAAATTTGGCTGGTTTAGTTTACAACAAAGAGAAACGGTAGGTTTGAATCAGGACATGTATTTCAATTTTGTCAACAGGGCATGGATTGACATGACCCTTTCTTCTTTCCCAAGTCCTTTTGTTATGAACAGGCCAGGAGACCTGCTCCTTTTCAAAGGTTTTTATTGAAGGACACAGCTCTAGGGTGGTGGGCCCGAGGGGTCACACACGCCACCACTGCTCCCACTGGATGACAAGGAGAAGGAGGATTTGTGCAGCTTTGTTGCTAGGGCAGAGCTGGGCCTTCCTTCCTCACGGGAGTCCCTAGGAAAAGACTTTTTCTGGCTCATTGTCCAGGGGGTCACGCTTTTCCAGTCCTCTTGTGGTCATGCCAACACCTTTTAAGCAGGCTCAGGTGATGTAGGAAGACAGTTTTCCTTTGTAGCTTGCTAGGATATGTCCCTTTGATCTTTTATTTCCTTGTTGGTTCATTGTTTTGGTGTCTGGCGTGCCTTAGTTTGCATATGTCTCTGGACACACAGCCACCTGGGAGCAGCAGCTGTGATTCCCAACTGGGGAAGGGAGGTAGGGGTGTAGGGAACAAGGTTGTTACATAATGTCCTGGGGTGACTTTACCTTTAAGATAGCTTTGGGAGCTAGGGAAGTTGAAGCTGCTGAAGGCTGATGGGAGTCTTTTCTTCTGACCAATTATCGGTCAGTTCTGAGAATTGGCGGCGGTTTTAACCATTGAGAAGCGAGATCAACTTGTGAACACCACCTTAAGATGTAAAGCCATGGCTTTCTTGTTCTCTTCGTTTTCTGGCTTCTGACGAGGTAACAGCGCTCCGTCTCAGCCTCCTCCCCCACTCCCTCCAGGACGGACAAGGCTGCAGAGGGCGGAGGAGGGAGAAACCGGCAGGCCTGGCTTAATTTGCAGTTTCTGCTGCTGAACTGAAACCTGACACCATGAACATCTGCAGCTTTCCAAGACTTTAACTCTTTTACTACTTGGATGAGATTTACAGATTACTCCTCTTCCCAGAGAGAGAGAAGGAAGAGAGAGAGAGGGATAATCAACATGAAGAGGACATCATAAAACCACCAAAGACAGTGAAGAAAATAGTTAAGTTTTAGATGGGGAAGAGAGAATAAGGAGATGTTTTAATAAGCTGAAATATTTTTCTGTTAAAGCTATGGAGATGGACAATAGTGTTCTGAAAAAACTCCTTTAATTCATGACAGAGTATATTGGGAGGAATGGAGTGTTCAAAGTGTGGATTTTGAGCAAAAAGTGGAGTAGTTGTGATACAGTGAAGTGCTGGAACAGAAGGGAAGAAGTAATAGTTGAAGATTTGGGGCTGTTTGAAGCAAAGAGAAAACTTGTTTCCAGAGAAGCTCACAGAGACAAATAAAGAGGACTTCTGCCTTTAAATAACTCATCCTTAAAAATGACCTCCCTAGACTCATTTCACCCATAATGCACCTCAGAGTGGTGTTCACACCACTCATGGGAGAGAACTGATGGCAGATTTTCCCGGGCAGCTGGCATCAGAGAAAGAGAAAGCTATAACAGAAATAGTTTTCTTGTGAGAAACTCCATAGATTAGCAGAAGAAGACTTCTGTTTCTCTACAAAGACCGATGAAAAGACTCTAGCAGGAATTGGGACTGTTTTAAACCCCGAAGTTCCAATGTTTTTTGTCTCTATGTTGTCATGTAAACAAGAGAATGGCTGGATAGTGGGGGGAAAAAAGGGGTTTTCTGGAGGTTTTATTCCGGTTTTCTTATTCTTGTAGTTTTGTTAATAAACTTTCTTTATTCCTTTTAAGTTTTAAGCCTGTTTTGCTCTTGTTCTAATCCATATCTCACAGCAAAAAATAAGTAAGTTTTCTAGTGATGTTACTGCTTTAAAACCACGACATTTATTTGGTGTGTTGGCCAGGAAACAAAATTGGCAAATCTAAACTACTACACATAATAACAGTTACATAAGGGAAAGCAGGTAGAGGTAGGAGTGTGGGGAACAGGGTTGTTACATAATAACAGGTAAGTAAGGGAAAGGGGGTAGAGGTACATCTTTAAGAGAGCTCTTAAAACACTTCAGTAACAGGTAGGTAATTAACAATACTAACAACTTGCATAACAGTTTATAATATTTGAACTAATTGACTAGGACCAATGAAGGATAAAATTTATTTCCCACACTTTGAATAGAATTGATAAACTGTACTGATTTTATGTAAATTAACATTTTGATTTAGCCCGAGTAATTTTATTACATAATTTCATTTAGTAGAAAATTCTAACCTCTGACTCTGTCTCAGTTTTGGAAGATAGGTGTCTGCTAGGGAGGTCAGGAGCTTCCTTTGGAATGAAAAATGTAGACACCCCCTCCCTCTGAATTATTGTAATTCTGAAATCAAGGGGCTCTCAGGCAGAGATTTGGGGATAGGAATAACAGTTCTTTACTAGTATTTATAACAAGGCAAACAAACAACAATAATTACAGCGTTAGCAAGAAAACAGAACCAGGGACCCTGTGACAGCCTTCTCAGCTGAGACGGGAAGGGATGGAGGAGAGGCTTTGTTTCACAAACCCCCTCAGGCAGTCAGTCTCGGTGCTCCTGCAGGGCTCTGAGGAACACGTAGTTGGAACAGCAGGGATGAGCTGAGATCCCGGGCTGGTGGATGAGGTGTATCAGCAGCTCCGTGGCGGTGCCTGGCACTGCCACACATCCCGGCAGGATGGGGGTGCGAGGCCACCAACGAAGAGGGAAGAAGGAGAAGAAGCAGCAGCAGCTCCATCTGGGTGATGGCTAAATTCCTTCCTCTATACCGCAACAGCTCTGCGCCCAAAGTGTCCTTCTCTGAAGCTGAAGAAGCCCTCCAAACTGTCCCTGCCCTCCCCTTTTCTTGCCCCCTTCTCCCCTGGGTCCGGCGGAACATTTTTTGTTCTTCAAGTATCCACCAAGTACCCGCAGTTAGGTTTTCCCCGCAACTAATGGGTAAAAATTCCACAGGTAACTAAAAGAACTAAAAAAAGGTAACTAAAAGAACTAAAAAAAGGATACCTAACCCCCAACAGATTCATAGAGAAATCACTGTTCTGATTGCAAAGACCACTAAAGAAAATAGGACCAAACTGCATTCTGAGATTTAAAAATTACTCAGATTACTCCCATGGAAGAGCTCTAGACTATTTCCTTGGATAAATTTCTGTACTATAGTTCATAGCATCTACCCACTGTAGTATTTAGGTGAGTTACACCCAGATCACAAACTGTTGAGTTTTCCATATAAATCCTGACTGCTGCCAGATGTACAGGATGCTTTCACTTCATGACTAAGGTTCCTTAACTTTGGCACAATCATTTCTCTTAATACAGAAATTTTTCAAGAGCTCTTAAGACCTGTAGGTCTTGCGGTGCATTTTTGTCTGTAATCGTCTGTTCCATTTCCCCCCTGCTTTGTGGGTTTAGTCTAAGTTATACCCTCCCCCTTTAGCTGCCTGTATTCCCTAAGAACTATCCCTTGCTATAGCATGTTCTCTGTTTCTCCTCTTTCTGAGTTGTCAATCCCACTTTATCCAGCCCTCTGCCTTGGAAATCCCCTGGAAATCCCCTAATATTTGAATCTGCCTTGGTTTGTTTGATCTGTTCCCCTCCCCTTGTGTTCCCCATTGGTCCATATGTTGTAAATCCCGCCTTATACTCATCTCCATTCCATTCCCTATTGGTCTACTATTTGTACATGCCCCTTGATCCTCCCCCATATATAAGTTGCTTCACCGCTGTGTCTTTTGTCCCTGACTCTTCCGGAGAATAAACCCTTTTGGGAACCGCACAAAAGACCTCTCCCTCATCCTTGCTCCTGCCCTCAACGCTTGACAGCCTGTGCCATAGAGCTTAATCCCTACAGCTGTTCCCAGACTACACTACTTTCTGGGAACAGCCCACTCTTGGCCCAGTGCCGGGAGCTGTCTGGGGAAAATCCAGCACCGTGTCACTTAGATATCTTGTTCCCATAGACTTGCTATTGTGGTAAGGTGCCTAACTCCCTTAGGTGGTTTAGAACAGTCAATCATCAGTAAGTTTTGTCTGGAAGACTTGATCCATATTGTCAATTTTCTAAGAACTATTAGATCCAACTCTTTCTACAAAAAGCAACGGAACCAATTCCAGCCCCCAAGGGTTATAAGCTGTCAGTTAACAGAACTTCACACTTTCAAATGCTGATGAGCACCAGCATTTCACAGAGAGAAAACCAGACACAATGTATTTTCATTGTTTCATGTAATTTTCTCCACACCGAATATAAAATGCAAGTACATTTCTGAGAGAGTAATTATTCCTTGATGAAGTTACCAATATATTTTCCTCAAAATACAAAAAGCTATTGCAATACCAAGAAATAAGATTCTTGCAACAGTAGTTTCAACTAAGAGTAGTGTTTTTGCTCTTTCTGTTAGAAAAAATGGAATTAATATGAATTTTATTATTTCCAGGTTTAATACTGGGCTACAGCAATTATTTTTTTACCCCCACAAAAACCACCAAAATCCTCCCCCCCCAAAAACCAAACCAAACCAAACCAAACAAAACAAAACCAACCTTTTACTAAATCAGACTTTTCTTTTAGACTTTTCCTTTAGTTATAGGAATTCATCTTCAGCCATCACCATCACCCCACCCACAGGTACAAACTGCATAAGAATTTTCTTTTGCTGGCTTTTAGTTTTATGCAAATATCCTTTGTGCTAGAATCTCATCTCTGCTGCCGTTTTTCTTTTAGCCCATTGTTACTCTTTTCTGCAAATAAAAGGCAACACTGTTAATTGGGAAAACTAAGCAACATTTCAGGACCAGCTATGAGCTAGCATATTGTACTACATCTGTTACCTATATTATCATGCTTTTTGGATATACACAAAAGCTCCAATCCTTGCTGTTACACATACCCTTAAGTGCACTGGACTAGAAATCAAATCAACCAAAATAATACACAATTGACATGACAAACACAAACATAACTGCTACAGAAACCACAACACCAAAACATTTTGGGTTCTGGGCCTTTTTACTAATTATGTACCTTTTTTTTCAGCAAAAAGTGTGAAAAAAACTTCTTAAAGAACACCATCAAATTAAAAACTCTGGAATTAGGAAAAACCCTTTAACTGGTAGAGGCATTTTTGAGACAAGTACACAACTTGCTATTAGCAAGCAGCTCTCAATAGAAATAAAAATTGTTTTACTGTACTATTGATCCTATAAGTGGCTGTATGAGTTTTAATAACCTGCTTTTAGAGGACATTGAGTGTAGATAACAGAATCCAGTGTTCCTTTATATGTGTTTACATAAATAAATCAACAAATAAAAAATCCCTTCCAAGCTTTGCATTAATATTTGTTGATTCAGACATTTATATGATTTTTTTAGTGGGATGTTCTTGATATACTAGGATGGAGAAAAGTAAAATCTTTTAACCTTGATGAGATTCACATATCTCATTCACATATATATTCACATATATATATCCTCTTCACTTCAAGAACGATTCTTATCATCCCACTCTCCCACATTTGCTTCACAGTGAAAAAGATGTTAAAACAGAAAATCATATTCATTTGTAAATATTAAACAATGAGCTTCTTAGCAAAGACTGAAAAAAAAAAAAAGTATTCATTCTGTACTTTCCATTTCCTTGGTTTTATTGTTTTTATGTAAATTCTCCCAGGACTTTTCAGGTTATATGTCTGGAAGACACAGCCATTCAGCAGAGTAAAAGTTGAGAGAATAATGAGAAATGTGCTGGAAAAATTCACATAAAATCTTTGGAGACATGAAAATGGAAACCACAGATACGTAAAAGCCTTAATGCTCAAATAAATAGTTGTTTACCCAGCATGTGCATATATGTGTTTTAGCATAGCTCTCTCTAAATACACAGATATATTATTTGTAAAGACACTGTATAGTACAGCAAAGGAGTGGTGTCTGACAATTTTGAGATGTTTTCAGGATATTAAGGCAATGAAAGTGAATAATCCAAATTACTTCTGTTATTAGAACTCAGACATCTATAAATAGCTCCATACATAGTTGTCTTGCATAGAGTTTATATATCTTTTTATGTAAATTAAAAATATAACCAAATAAGATACGAAAATGTGTTGGCAAGTGACTTTCTGTTGGGGGTTAGGTGTCCTTCTTTGAGTTCTGTCTCACCTGTGGAATTTTTAGCCATTAGTTGCAGGGAAAACCTGACTGCTGGTACTTTGTGGGTGCTTGAGAAACACAGAGTTCGGCTGGGCCCAGGAGGGAAGGGGGGCAGGAAAAGGGTGGGGACAGTTTTGATGGCTTCTTCAGCTTCAGAGAAGTACGCTTGCTGGTGGAAGCTGTTGTTGTGGAGAGAAGGGAATTTGCCATCACCCAGACAGAGCTGCTTCTTTTTCTCTTTTTCTTTTTCTTTTTCTTTTTCTTTTTCTTTTTCTTTTTCTTTTTCTTTTTCTTTTTCTTTTTCTTTTTCTTTTTCTTTTTCTTTTTCTTTTTCTTTTTTCTCTTTCTTCTTCTTCATCTTCTTTTTCTTCATCTTCTTTTTCTTCTTTTTCTTCTTTTTCTTCTTCTTCTTCTTCTTCTTCTTCTTCTTCTTCTTCTTCTTCTTCTTCTTCTTCTTCGTCGTCTTCGTTGTCTTCGTCGTCTTCGTCGTCTTCTTCTTCGTCGTCTTCTTCTTCATCTTCTTCTTTGTCGTCTTTGTCTTCTTCTTTGGTGGGCCTCTCACCCCCTGTCCTGCCGGGACATGTGGCAGTGCCAGGCACCGCCACGGAGCTGCTGATACACCTCAACCACTGGCCCAGGATCTCTGCTCATTTCTGCCATTCCAGCTAAATGTTCCTCAGAGCCCTGCAGGAGCACCTGGACTGACTGCCCGAGGGAGTTTGTGAAGCAAAGCCTCTCCTCCATCCCTTCCCGTCTCAGCCGAGAAAGCTGTCACGGGTACCCTGGTTCTGTTTTGTTGTTAACGCTGTAGTTATTGTTGCTTGTTTGCCCCATTATACATACTAGCAAAGAACTGTTATTCCTATCCCCAGATCTCTGCCTGAGAGCCCCTTGATTTCAGAATTATAATAATTTGGAGGGAGGGGGTCTACATTTTCATTCCAAGGGAGGTTCCTACCCTCCCTTCCAGACACCTGTCTTCCAAAACCAAAACACAAAAGCACACAGCTCAACACTTTACCATTCATAAGCTGAGCAACATTAAAGCATGCTCTTACCCCACAACACATATAAGTTAAAAAATGTATTAACACAAACAACCTCAGGTCAAACTAGTTGTAGCTAATACACACATGACAACTGGAACTGGTTTTTGGAGTGCATACATGATCATTTAATAAGGCTCATGTGCTGCAAGGAACTTTGAATGTCTGTACTAACTTCACTTCTAATTGATTATTCACACAGAAAAAGGTGACTCCATTTGCTACCCAATTACACTTACATTTATGTCTATGATACTAAAGAGCTATACTCTAGCTTAGCAGTTTTGCTGGTATAGTTCTGACTCATAGTATCAAAATTAGAAATTAAGCTAGGCAGCAAAATCTGTCTTTTTATATAAAAAATTCAGTTTTGGTATAGCCAGACATAGGTGAATTAGAGTTAGGTTTAGGTTACCTCAATGACATATTATATATAGCATTCTTTCAACATGCTGAATCAATTTTCACTCTAGTGCATTGCAAAACTGATGCTTGGCCATTGACCCCACTTACTAAAATCATAGCCTAATGCATCACAAATGGGCTTTGTTACTAATACAATGGTACACTATGTTATAAATCCATATTGTGACACTGGCTTTTTGCAAGTATTAAGATGAATGTTACATGCTTTTGCTGTGTCTTTTTATTTTTCTCCTGCTAGCAAATTTTAGGTGTAGGTCAAGAAGAATTTTGAATGTTAGGGCTGGGTCCTGTCTGTACAAATCAAGATAACCCCAGTGGAAAAGATGATGAGGCCCAGGCTGCTATCAGCACTGACCACCTGCAGAGGAAGGAACCCCAGCCCAAATAAAAGGGTGATAAGAAAGAATCAAGCTTCTATGACGCATGCTCTAAAAAGGTGGACCTGAGGAGTGGCTACTAAAACTAGTTCTTGGAAAAGTTTGAATATGCATTAAACTCCTACAGAAAAATGGGATGAAAGGAGTGTTCTGAAGATACCAGGTGTGCTCTTGGCAGAGAGCCAGGCACCCGGCCATTTTAACCCTCTGCTTTATTATCTTTGTCTCCTAATTGTCTTTTTGTTTATATTAAACCTCTTAAAATCTATTAAGCGAGTGAACCTCGTTTTTCACAACTACAAGCAAGACTTAGAGGTTTCAGGGGAAATTCCCCTAATGACAGATATGCCTTTTGTACCATCTAAGGCACATGCTGATGTACAAATTAGTAGGTTGTAGTGGTTTAGATTTGCCAATTTCATTTTCCCGGACAATGCACCAAATAAATGTCGTGGTTTTAAAGCAGTAACTAAAAAAATTACTAGAAAACTTACTTATTTTTTGCTGTGAGATATGGATTAGAACAAGAGCAAAACAGGCTTAAAACTTAAAAGGAATAAAGAAAGTTTATTAACAAAACTACAAGAATAAGAACACCAGAATAAACCTCCAGAAAACCCTTTTTTCCCCACTACCCAACCATTCCCTTGTTCAGATGACAACATAGAGACAAAAACATTGGAACTTTGGGGTTTAAAACAGTCCTAATTCCTGCTAGAGTCTTTTCATCGGTCTTTGTAGAGAAACAGAAGTCTTCTTCTGCTAATCTGTGGAGTTTCTCACAAGAAAACTATTTCTGTTATAGCTTTCTATTTCTCTGATGCCAGCTGCACAGAAATTCTGCCATCAGTTCACTCCTCCCATTTCACATCACTCTGAGGAGTGTCATGGGTCAATGAGTCTAGGGATGTCATTTTTTAAGGATGAGTTATTCAAAGGCAAAAGTTCGCTTCATCTGTCTCTGTGAGCTTCTCTGGAAACAGTTTTCTCATTGCCCCTCAAGGCCTCAAATCCTCGCTTCACTCTGTTCCAGCACCTCACTGTATCACAATTACTCCACCTTTTGCTCAAAATCCACACTTTGAACACTCCATTCCTCCCAATATACTCTGTCATGAATTAAAGGAGTTTTTTCAGAACACTATTGTCCATCTCCATAGCTTTAACAGAAAAATATTTCAGCTTATAAAGCATCTCCTTATTCTCTCTTCCCCATCTAAAACTTAACTCTTTTCTTCACTGTCTTTGATGATTTTATGATGTCTTCTTCATGTTGATTGTCTCTCTCTCTCTGTCTCTCTGGGAAAAAGGAGTAATCTGTACATTTTATCGAGGTAGTAAAAGAATTCAAGTCTTGGAAAAGCTGCAGATGTTCATAGTGTCAGGTTTCAGTCCAGCAGCAGAAACTACAAATTAAGCCAGGCCGGCCAGCTCCGTTTCCCACCCCCCCCCCCTCCCCCACCCTCTGCGGCCTTGTCTGGCCTGGAAGAGGGGGAGGAGGCCAAGACAGAACCTTGTTAACTTTTCAGAAGCCGGAAACTAAAGAGAGCAAGAGAACTCTGGCTTTAGTTCTTCAGGTGGTGTTCACAAGTTGATCTTACTTTTCAATGGTCAAAACTGCTGTCAATTCTTAGAAATGACTGATAATTGGTCAGGAGAAAAGACTCCCATCAGCCACCAGCAGCTTCAACTTCCTTAGCTCCCAAAGCTATCTTAAAGGTAAAGTCACCCCATGACATAGGTTCAACACCTTTATTATGCAATTTGATCTGTTCCTATGCCAAAACCCCACCACATCCTTACTCTTTTTTGAGATACTGAGAGATTTCATTGACACATAAAAAAATAAATCGAACTGCCTCACCAGAAGGTATAGAAGGGATGATAGATAGTGGGCTTGACTAATAACCTCCGTTTTCCACAGAGTTTGTTGCAGAAATAGAAAGAAATTCTACAAGAATGGTTCACAGGTTTAGAGTCTTTGCTACATGTAAGATAAGAGTGGCAAACTTGTGCCTAATACACAATTTGAGGCAGCTAAACAAATCTCCTTACAGTTAGAAAGTGAATATTAGTGCCAGAAATATAGAAGATGATCATACATCTCTCTCTTAATGTATTCATTTTTATAATTTACAGTAACACCCCCTCATCTAAGGAAAGACCATTCCAGAGTTTTACAGTGCAAGTTAGAATGAGTAAACAATGTCCTAAATTTCTGTTCAGGAGAAATAGTATAACCATTTTATAGCCAACATGACTTCTTAGAGGAAGGAAAATATAACAATGAAATCCAGACTTCTGGCTACCTTGACCAATTTTGCTTCAAAACTGATATTTCCTGCCAGGGTGAATTTTACTGGCTCCATAACCAGAGTGAAAAAACTCACTAGTTCCATAAAACCCCATAGGAATCTCTACCTGATTAATTTTACTTGACTTCTCAGCTTAGATAAAACAGCACAGTAATTCATATTAAGTGCAAAGCTTGTGAAACTGTTTTGCAGTGCTTCACTGAAAACTGGGTTTGTTTTCAGGGAGCTATGAAAATGACTTTCCATATTTCTGCATCTCCCAGACACTTCTATTAATTCCTCATCAACTTTCCTTGCTATGTATATTATTAATCATAAACTGTAATAGAGGAACACTTACTATAGCTTAACACAACCATAGATGAATACCCTCAATCTTAAGTTAAATTTAACTTAAAAAATTAAATTAAAAAATTTAAGTTTTAAATTTAAATTTAAAACTCATAGATGAATACCCTTATTTCAATGCTCATTTTGAAGATTATATTAAAAAAATATGTAAAATAGACTTTACTGAGGAAAACCAAACAAAATAGTGAAACAGAAACAAAACCTACAACACGAGAAACACTGGCCACCCCTAGTTCATACTATTGCATCGACTTAGAAGAAGCATACAGCGGACATCTAAACAATCCAATGTGTTGCGATTGTAAATCTGTGCTCTAGCCTATCATTTAAGATACACCCTGTTCTCTCTTCTATTTTCTTCTTTGCTTTTAAGTAAGACATAACAAAGGTTATTTTTTCAGACTGTGTAATGAAGTTATAATTCTTTTGCATGATTTTCTTTAAGATATCATTGTGAGTTTCACTTCTTGTTAGGTAAAAATAGACTGTATAGTATATGCAACATGAAATACACATCCAAACACACAATAAAACAGTATAAGAGACTACTACAAGCATCATTAGTAGAGGAAGCAGGTTGATATCAAAAAACCAAAGACCTATGTAAAGCCTAGAAATAAACTTTTGGGTTCTTTTTGAAAAAGTAATCAAACAGGAAAGCACAATCTGCAGGCAGTGCTATCTGAAAATCCACTCACCATTCTATCTACCCCATCTCTGTGTTCTTACTGTATCTCCTGACATCCTAAAATTAACTTTCCATTTTCTATTCCCTTCCCCAATACTAACTTTCTACCTCAACTCCTCAGTCTCTCAGTACTCCCTTCCCAAGTATATCCCAACTATCCTAAGGTGTTCCTCAGATAGAAAACCAACTCAGCACTGTACAAGTATTTTAAACCATACCTATACAACTCAGCAATACCATTAGGTAACAACAGTCTTAGTATGAGATTTTTTTTAGGGAAAATCATATATTTTAGAATGCTACCTTAAGATACATTCTATTCATAGACATGAGCTCCTTCAATCACAAACAAGGGCCACAGAATTTCAATCAAATGCCTGTATTAGGCCCTTAACCTACAGGTGACCTAGAGCATCAAGCCTACAGCTTCATGTTTTTTAAAGTAAGAAATAAGAAAAATAAGAAATAAGATAAAAAAATAGGAGTGAAATAAGAAAATAGAATAATAACTCAGATGAGAGATCTGTTTTAGAGGGTGTACTTGAGAAAATTTTTCACTAAGCAATCATTTAGGGCAATCTACAAGAGGGTCTAGAGAAGGGGGCCTAGTATCTAAACCCTTACTTACAAATTCTTAATCTGTCTTTTGCTTTATTTTCTAAGTGTGACGTGAATTAGAGAAGCTTTTCACCATCAGCTTTGGCGTTACTTTTAGGGCAAGGACCTGTGGACATGAGATAAGGTCTCAGCATGTGCTTAGTGAAACACAGAATTCTAATGGGTTCAGTGGCTCTGTGCACATATTTCAGTTTTCCTTAGTGGAAAAGAAAGCAGGAGAAGCAAGTTGTTGACCTTTTTCTCATCTTTAACCCATGTTAGTTTGAAGTCAGAGCTACAAGTGTTGTGTCTTACTATCTAAGCTACCAAGAGTCCTTGCACACTCCATCACCTAAAAATCCAATTTGCTTAATAACCAAGTTGGAGAAAACTATTTGCAGCACTAGGATGTACAGAAGAGAACATACACTCTGCATGAGGATGCATGCATCTCTTTCAAATAGATTATGGTTTGCCCTACAGTATTGTAGCACACAGCATTATAGCTGGTTCCTGCACTAAATTCCAGTCAAACCTCATTTACTATGCCAGGTGTTGCTAGTGCTTTTCAGAAAGCTAAGGGAGTTGCTTGGGCAGGTTGGCAGTATTGTCCCCATGATTGGACACAGGGCCATGTCCTGGCAGGCTGGGTGGGTGAGAAGGGTGTCCACCCTGCTCTCCTGGACATTGCTACAGCCCAGCTCAGCCAAAGGCACCAAGGGCACCAGGGGCTCACTAGGCAGTCACCATGCCACTCCGCTGCCTCCAGACCTGCTCCAGTGGCTAGGATTGTGCCACAGGGCTGCCAAACTTCCAGAAAAATATCCAGCAGCTCCCAAACCTTCCAGCTCCAGCACCTGGATGCCACTGCTGTAACCCTGAGGAGCAGAGGCACAGGGTGCATCTGTGGGAACTGCAAGAAGACAGACCAGCTTGCTCACTTCCACACTCTGAGGGGACACATAATGTAGCTCTGACAAGGAGATGGAGGGAAAGAGCCTGTAACCCAGCTCAGTGTAAGTCCTTGAGGCAGTAGACACTAGGCAAGCACCTGAGAGCAGTCACCCTGACACGTAGGCTGTGTCAAGTCACGCCTAACTTGCTTGCATGTAAATTTGTCCTTCAGCTAGCAGAGGTGGAGGAGTCACTTCTGGTTACTGTAGAGAGGAGCTGTTAAAGTGTTTCCACCATGTTCTCCTGGGCATCTGGGAAATGCCAGCAGCGTCGGTGCCCAGGCAGCCATTGCAGGTGTCTGCCATTATCCCTGCAGGCAGCCAGAGGCTTGGCGCAGGTACTCTGAGGAGGCCTGGTACCCTGGGGCATCGCTAAAGAGCAATGAAACCATTAATTGGTGGGGTAGAAGGGTGAGTCCAGCCCTTGGCAGAACAGAGCCGTGGGTAGTGATGGGCAGTCCTGCTCCCTGCTGAGCTTGGGCGTGGCTGCCTTCCAGGGCCTGAGCTATCACTGAAATTTGGAAGTACCCCCAAAGGTGGGGCAGAGGGGCTTTGCTCCTGAAGAGGTTTATTTTTTTAGGGGATGGTTAGGAACACTATGCTGTGTTAGGAACACTATATTCTGTGCCTCTTAGCATACAGACCAGCCGGTCGCGGGAGCTGATTGTTCTACTCTGCTGTGGCTTCACCTCACGTCCTGTGTGTAGTTTTGGGCGACACGATAATAAAGAAATAAAGCTACTGTAGAGCGCCCAAAGGAGGGAAAGTAAGATGGTGAAGGGCTTAGAGAAGAATGATTTACTTAAAAAAAAAAAAATTAATCGTGCTCGCGTTTTATAATTTTAATTCAGCTCACTTTCCCACTCCTGGCTGGGTGATCAGCCGGAAGGTGAGTGACTACTCCTTTAACAAAAGCTGGATCCGCATCGGATTGACGTCCCGCTCAGCCAATAGAGTTAGAAATGCTATCCCTCCGCGGCTCGGGTTGGCCCCGGCTCCCGGCGGGATCCCGCTCAAACCTGTAGCACCAAGGCTGGGACATGGAGGTTGTGCGGGGGCAGGTGGAGCAGCTGCCGGTGCTCCTGGCTGTGTCCCGCTCCGCGTTGGTGCGGGACTGGGACTCTCTCGCTCTGGACAGGGCTCTAGAGTGGACTCGGTATTTCAAGCACCTTTATGACCGGTTCCGTGCCCGGCCCCAGCTCTGGGAGGCCCTCGGGCGGCGGCTGCGCCGGTCTCAGCCCTACCCTCTGCTCAGCTTCCCCACACTGGGCCGCTGCACACAGCTGTTGGGGCTGGCGCTGCTGGAGAACCGCGCTTTGCCGCCCGCCGCCTGCCGCCGCCTGCTCCGCAATCTTCTGCAGCCTCCCAGCGCGGGGACCAGCCCTGACCCCGGCTTCCCGGAAGTGCTCGTCCGCCGCAAGGCCGCGGCCTGTCTGCTAGCGCTGTCCCGCCGCCCTCCCCGGCGTCCGCCCGGGCCAGAGCCGCAGCTGCAGGCGGAGGCGCAGCTGCTGCTGAGCCGACTGCAGGAGGAGGGGCAGGAGGTCGAGGAGGCCGCTGGGCAGCTGCATTGGCTGTGCAGTGTTCTGGAGCAGCTGCCCCAGCCCCGCGCCTTCGAGGTCGTGGCGGCGGCGCTGGCTCTGCTCAAGCAGGGACGTGGCGCTGAGCAGGCTGGCGACAGGGATCGAGATGGGAGCAGCAGTCTAGACGGGTACCAGGCGAGTGCTGCAGGGGACGAATGCACCGCTGGACTCCTGTTTTCCTGGCTGTTGGGCAACCAGGAGCGATTTTCTGCCTTTTGCCTTTACCTCCCATATTCCCATCTTGCCTTCCTAGCTGGTCACTATTCCCAGTTAAGCAGGTCTTATTTGGACCTCTTAACCAGTTGGGGAAGCCACTTGATTTATGACCCCTTGCAGGGACGGTGGGTTAAAAGTTGCATTGACAAAGCTGAATTGTCTTGGGAAGAATTAAGGGAGCGCTTCATCTGCCTCTCTCAGGAATCTACACTGCTTAAAGAACAAACCCAAGCTGCTCTGCAGCTCCTGAGGACACAAGATGGAGACTTCAAAGTCTGCGGCCTAAGTGTGTGGACTGATTTACTGATGGAAGTAGGCTACTAATGCATGAACACAAAAGCAGCATAAAAACTTATAAAATCAAGCAAATCTGGTTAACTATTTGATGTGAAAGGCAAGACAGCTACACCTTCGTTGAAAACCAAATGTTACTGTGACTGGTGATCACAATGATTCTGACTGCATCTGTTTTTGAGGTGTTTTAGGGAAGCCTGGTGTTTTCTTGTAATTGTGCTGTCATTTCTGGT
This sequence comes from Pseudopodoces humilis, assembly GCF_049639895.1. Taxonomy (NCBI): domain Eukaryota; kingdom Metazoa; phylum Chordata; class Aves; order Passeriformes; family Paridae; genus Pseudopodoces; species Pseudopodoces humilis. The sequence goes on along the minus strand of NC_142206.1, from coordinate 11,818,003 downwards.
CAATACAGAATTTTTTTTTTCTTTTCAGTACTTGATTAATTATCTAATAAAATGAAAATCCTTTCTGTCTCAAACATGGAGTAGTTTTCTGTTTTGAAAATAAATCAGTTCAGATATGGTCAGGGTAGTAATTTTTCTAAATGTTGGAGGCTGAGCAAAAGTTCAAAGGGCGGGCAGAGTTTCAAATGTGAAAAAAACAAATTCAGGGTACCTTTAGTAGGGGTTGTCTTCATTGGCTGGCTGCTCTGGTGGCCATGTTGTTGTTCTATAGCTCTTTTGCACTACTTAACCCCAGGGTCAGTGAAGAAACTGAGAGGAAGCCAACTGGAAAGCTTCATGAAAAGTTCTAAAAAGCCCTTATTAGTTGCTATATTATTTGATAATATGCAAGTATTTCTTAAGAAAATGGCAGTAAAATGTAGGATATTCTGTGTGGTTTTCTTCCCATTTCTGTAATTTATTACACCACTCATTGCTTTGTGAAGCAGAAAAGTGAGTGAACAGCAAACTTTTTTATCATCTGTATATATAATAAATGTAGGTATTTTACATATATAAATATATAAATATAATATAGAAATAAAGTTTTATATATGAAACTTCGTTTATATGTTTATACAAAATATTATATAATTGTATGTGTAAGATATGTGATATATAGTATATATAACACTTCCCCCTTTATTATTTTATCTGTTTCTCTGAGGAAAATTGAACAGGGTAGTTTCTACCTTTCCACTTTCATTAAAATAAGTACTGTAACACAGAAGCAAACTAGTATTACCAAAAGCGAGCACTTTTAAGAGAATAGTCAAGGAAAATGAGACAAACATATGGAACTACTGCCAAAAGAGTTATTAAACTTTCGTGTGGATATCAGGAAAATTAATCCACAAATACCAGATGTTTATGTCCAAAAAGGAGACAGAGGAGTCCTTTTACTTTATTCAAATAAAGGGAGAGGCCATGGGACATTCCCCTGGGGTCTCTCAAATTTTTGGAGGGCGCAGCCTCCCTTTTATCCTAATTTCCGGCTGTATGCCCTTTCTCTCTTTCCCCATAGGCTGAGGTACTTGAGAGGTACAGACTTCCCAGAATGCCTGATACCTGGGACACGCCCCCCCCCCCCCCTTCCTGCATAATCCCTTCTTAATTCTTAACTCTTGTGGAATTTATGGTGTTTCCTCAGTCTCTTTCATCCATTTCAATGGAATCCATCCCATTGTTTCTGTTATCTCTCAGTGATAGTTTCATCTTATCATCAGACTCACAGCTTGTTTGTAAAGACAAACCTGTCATTCCTTTTATGGAGGACCTGTCAGTTTCTGTAGACCATATTCTTATAATTTCAAAATGAATTGAGGCAAAAGCCTTTTAGGAGGGGTTAGAAGATTCTTCACTTATAAGCTTAAAAAAGCAAACAAGCTATTAAATGTATGAACTGTATTGAAGCTAGAATAGTAATTTGTCTTGCAATAAGAAATAGTATATATAACTATGGCAGATATGGTATGGTACAACTAGGGTGGGAGGAATTTTGTGGTTTTGAAATGGAACAATTAGTACAAAGATTGAATATATTTTGTATTCAATATATTATTTTGAAATTATGCCTATTTGAGCTTCTATGGAATTACAGACTTAATAAGTTCTTATTCTTCACTTATTCTAAAACAGAAGAGATACTAGGGGTTTGCAACTTTTATATAGTTAGAAGGACATGCTACTAACCTATAAAAAATACAACTGTTTTCTTTGTATTCCTTGCTATGTCATATCAATGAGACAATGAAGTTATGGAGATCTGTGGATGAATGTATTCTAAAAGTACAACTGTGGCAGTTGTCTTCCTCTTAAATGGAGCTGTTGCCCCTTCTGGAACTTGCAGTCGGTCTTAAAAGACACCAATGTCAGCGGACTTCCTGAGTCAGTATTTCTGTGGTACCAAAAAAAAACGAAATGTCTGAAATCTGTCAGTGTTTAAAACTGCCTAGAAGTATAAAGCATGAAGTTTGAATTTATGTTGTCTAGCCACAGTTCCCTGTGTTATATAGTTTTGGCATTTGGTGTGGAAACTGCACTTGAGCTTGCTCTTAACACTTTTAACAGGCATAAGATTTTTTTTGTCTGTTAGAATACTTTCTGCTACCAGAGGTTCCTGATGGATAATATACCAAAGACACTAGCCAAAGTTTTTTGCTTCTCCCCAGATATACATTAAGGGTGACTATCAAATATTGCAATAAGAAATATAACGTTTGTCAACTACCTACTGTTCCCAGGTACCTGAATCTCTGGGACAAATTTCAATGAGAGTTAAGTCTTAGTTTTGCTTGTCAGGTTAGATATGTTTCCTAATTATATGTGGCAGCGGCCTCAGGGGAGACAAAGAGTTACATTGTCCCACCCCAAACCCCTTGTGAAGGGCGGCCCAGGTGCTCTGATTGGGTTTGAGTCCCTGGGGGGTTCTCCCTTGGTGTGCTTCTACTGGTCCCTGACCCTGAACTCCACCCTCAAAGGTGGGGACCCTTGAGAGTTCTGTCCCTCAAAAACCCTGGCTCTGCCTTTGTTCAGGGCTCTCTGTTCTGGACCTGAGTTTGTTCTCATGCTGAATAAATGGTTTCATGAATGGGAGCCCGACTTGTTGGTGTTTGATGCTGGTCCCCAGAATCCTGCTGCTTCCCTGGACGAGATCCTGAGGTTGCTGACTGCAACAGTTATACTCAGAATGTTCACTGTAAATTAAGTCTCTTAACTATTTCTAGAATAAATCAGATTTTTTTGTAGGGAGTTTCTTCTTGCAGTATTTCAAGTCTTGCGTTTTGATAAGCTTTGTGTTATGAAATTCAGTTCATGAAGACATATGTCTTCCTTTCAGGTAATGTTTATTACACCTTTTATTAACTAAGTGCAACTACAGAATATTTTACTGGCATAGCTAGGAAGTAATAGGCCCATCAGTGACTTTATTAAAAAAGTAAAGAAATAATCATGGGCATGGACATTCTATTCTATCTGGAATGGTGAGAAGAACGACACAGACTCTCTTGTGAGTTGAACAGGAGACCTTAAGGTTTATTACCTCAGATCTTCTTTTAGAGACTGATACGTGAAAGTACAGAAAGGTAAAACTCTAACTGGTTAGTAAACGAACACGTTACCATCATTGGTCAGTGGGGTACACCACCCCTCGACTTTCTCTTGCAAGAAAACAAGAAACTGACAAACAGCACCTGCAAGGCTGTGTTCTATCTCTGAGGATTGTTTTAATTCCTCTTTATGATTTCCCAGGCCACTTTCACAGGCGAGACTGAGAAAATTATGTGGCCTGCTTTTCCACAGGCACTGTGCTCCCTGCTTTTGCTTATATTTAGCATCCACAGACAGGCAAGAGATAGGACAGTATAAACCTTTTATACTGATTTCCAATTCTGTCTTCCTTATAGAAACAGGGATAGTAAAAGGTAGTTTAACCTCAGTGAGACAAAAGCACCTGGTTATAGCAATTACACAAAAATGTTCCTATCTGTCCCAAATTTATTATAAAGCGATGCCAGATTCTTGATTACCAAATTCCAAAATCCATATGGTATTCATTGAACAAATACACTGGTCCACATTCCTATTATTTCAATGTGCTTGTCAAGTTCTCCAGGTAGCTGTGCAAATGATGAATTTTTTCTGGAAATCCATTTTTAATAAAAGTATAAACAGGGAAGGAAAGAGTGTGATGTCTGTAACCGCCTCCATCTGTGTATTTTCAGCTCATATGTGCAAACTCTTGACAATCCCAGCTATCATGAGAAGCAAGATACTGTAAATGACGGGCTAAGGCATCTTCCACAATCATCTTCCTCTTTTTTTTTTTCTTTCCTTAATAAGAAAGATCTCTTTCTTAGAGAAAAGAAAAAGGAGAGGCAGATCTCTGCTATTTATGAAATGATGATTGAAGAAACTGCTATGCTTGTGTTTTGGAAGATTGGTAAGGATTGTGGAATGCATTAGGAGGCTCTTGCCCAATTAACAGCTAAGACATTTTCCTGCTATTGATGTTTTTTCCCAAGAAATAAAAAACAATTTACCCCTTGTCAAACAGAACTGTAACTCCACAAGTGACATACTATGAGATGACTGGATAAAAAAGTTTATTTTTTTCTTGTTTTTCTTGTGAAGTGTTCCCTTGTAATAAACAAAATATAGAAGGAAGCAGATTATATATTCTAGTATTTTGCAGTATGTATGCAGATACTAGAATAAAGATGTAGAATAAATTGTTCATTTATAAACAATATTAGTAAATTGGTACTGAGAGGAATGACAGGTTTGTCTTCACAAACAAGCTGTGAGTCTGCTGATAAGATGAAACTATCACTGAGAGATAACAGAAACAATGGTATGGATTCCACTGAAAGATGAAAGGAACACTGAGGAAACACCATGAATTCCACAAGAGTTAAGAGGGAGATTATGCATCTGGGGAGGCGAGGGAGGCAGGGGGGAAGGGCTTCTTTCCCCCAGCCCTTTCCCAAACAGGTGAATAAGGGTCTAATGTTCTTTTCAGTGAGTGTGAAGGATGATTTTTTTTTTTCTTCTCATGTGTAAGAGAATAATTACTAGGTCACAAAGGCAGACTAATATTTTAATCACATGGAAGTAACATTTTCAGATGTTATTTAAGTAGAGAGTTAAAGTTGTATGGCTAATTTTAGTTCTGCTGAGTCTGAAAAATAAAAGATTTAAAGCTAAATTCTATTCCTTGTGAACGGTTTGGATAAATGACCCATTGCAGAGGGCTGGCAAAGGTCCTACATCATAGCTATTCAGAATACAGCAAACAGCAGTAGCATGGGTACCATTGTCTTGGTTTGGAGGGCAGGTGTCTGGAAGGGAGGGCAGGAGCCTCCCTTGGAATGAAAATGTGGACCCCCTCCCTCCAAATTACTGTAATTTTGAAATCAAGGGGCTCTCAGGCAGAGATCTGGGGATAGGAATAACAGTTCTTTGCTAGTATGTATAATGGGGCAAACAAACAACAATAACTACAGCATTAACAACAAAACAGAACCAGGGACCCCGTGACAGCTTTCTTGGCTGAGACGGGAAGGGATGGAGGAGAGGCTTTGCTTCACAAACCCCTTGGGCAGTCGGTCCTGGTGCTCTTGCTGAGCTCTGAGGAACACTTAGCTGGAACAGCAGGAGTGAGCTGAGTTCCCAGGCCAGTGGCTGAGGTGTATCAGCAGCTCCGCAGTGGTGCCTGGCACTGCCACACGTCCCGGCAGGACAGGGGGTGCGAGGCCCACCAACAAAGAATGAAGAAGAAACAAAAACAGCAGCTCCATCTGGGTGATAGCGAATTCCTGTCTCCAAGCTTCAACAACTCCCAGCGAGTGTTCTGCTCTGAAGCTGAAGAAACCAGCCAGCACCAGCTGCCCCCACCCTCCCTTTTTCCTGCCCCTCTTCCCCCCTGGGCCCAGCCAAACTCTGAGTTTCTCAAGCACCCTCCAAGTACCAACAGTCAGATTTCCCTGCCACTTATGGGTAAAAATTTTATTGGTGTGACAGAACAAAAGGAAGGACACCTAATCCCCAACAACCAAGTACTTGAGAAGCTTGTTTATTTGTTGGGCAGAATTACAGAAAAATAAATAAAATGCAAGTGGAAGGGGTGAGGAAAAAAGATGGAAGGCTGCTCACTTTTGAAGTCCCACTGAGAAAGGGTAGCTTTCCCCTTCATCAGAACTGAAAGGTTTTGCTACTGCTGGAGACAGCATTAAATTGGTAATTTTGTGGTGAAAAAAAGATCAGAAGAGTTTTGATTTGATGTTGGCTGCTTTTGTAGAGTACTCATCCTCTGTGTCCACAGAGGCCCATTGATCAGTGGTTTAACAGGCAAGAGTATTAAGGTAGTGAATGAGAAATTTAGTTGTGCAGGGTAGGAAACTGTTTATTTAAATAGGGGCTTGTCTTACAGAGGTAAGACCAAAGGAACAGTATGCTCTGGAAACTTAGCTTTTTATCAGGTAATAATTAATATAAGTCCTTCTCACAGGCAGTTTGCTCTGTCTTGTATCTGTCTCATGAGGAATTAAATGCTATTTTTACCAAACACATCCTTCTTTATTCATCAATTATGTGCCTTACTGAATTTCAGATTAAGAGATTCTAGACAACCTGGAAAAAATGGCGTGTTTGTTCTTCCCTATGTATTTCTTTTTAAAAAGCCTCAGGATAAAGAAATGACTGTAGCAATGAACTAGACCAGAGATAAACACATAGAGAAGGTGCATTCTCTTTGATCATTTTTCAAAGGTAGCCTGCAAAGATGTTAAGCTGGTAAAAGTAGCTACTGTTTCAATATTGAAGTCATTCATGTGCCCGCACTACTTTAATTCTTGTATGCCAGTACCTTAGACTTACTGATACTATTTTAAATATTGAATTACATGCCAATAGTTTCCCATTGTGTCAGTTCTTTCTCAACTAGATATTTGTGTCCCTAAATCTTTAGAGTGGTTGGCATTTTATTTACAGTTAGTATTTGGATTAATCTCAGACACTACAGAGGGTGGCAGAAGAGCCTCTCCGCACAGATATGCTTGGACTTCTGATGCAAGGGGAGAATCCAAGTTCAAGGGAAGGGGAGAATCCAAGTTCAAGGGGTCATTTCTGGAAGCAGAAGAGATGCAGGGGAAGTTGTGGGGGCCAAAGAATGAGCCAGCAAACGAATTGTGGCCCTCCCTTGGAGAGCCAATCTTTGAACAAGATACTTTTGCTCATAGTGAGAAAGTATCCCACCCAGAGGCCTTTGCAGTCTGTACGTTGATTTATTGTATCTCATTGGTTTTCTCACTGTCACTCTACCAAGTTACTTGTATCCTATTTGTTACTAGTTTCTTCCCACCCCTCTTTTTCCCTATATAAACCCCAGGTTTCCCCGTTTGGAGAGCTTCTGTGCTGGGTTCCTTCACAGAGGGCCCTGCCCTAATAAAGGCTGATTTCTTTGTGGAATCGCTAGCCAGAGCTCCAGTCCTTTCTTCCTTGCATTGCCTGGAAGAAGCTGCTGCCAAGCCAGACACTGCTCGCTGGGCCAAGAGAGTGACATGCCTGTGCCTCTGAGACCCATCCTTCTCAGGATGCTTCTTCAGGAAGGTTGCGGCACTCCTACCATCTTGACCACCACAGCAGGGAATAAACACCCATCATTGTGTTAGCCAGTCAGAAGTTTCCAGTTGAAAAATTTGAAAGTTTATTTTGTCCTTGCAATTCTAATTTCACTAGCTCTTTAATGTAATCTAGGATCAGGTAATAATATACATCATATCCTCTAACTGTCTCTATCCACAGGCCCATTTTATTAATAATATTAGGTATGCAGCTCTTAAATTCCTTTGCTATTACATGATAAATTCCATAGTATTATGTGATCAATTTACTGTAACACTGAACTAGTATATTTTACCAGAAATCATAGCAGTATGCACTGAACAGAAAATGTAGCAATCAAATTATGATTCTTGTCTTGAACTGCACCTTCCTATTATATTTCTTCCTCTAGGAAGAATGTTCAGGATGATTGATCAGACATGTGCTATTCATAGTCTGTAGCTCACAAACACACTAATCCCAGCATTTGATAAAGGGCTATTTGGATTTTTGGCAATTGTCTTGAATGTTAAATCCCACCACAAAGATTGAATGTTTTCCTAAGGATAATTTTCAGTAATGAAATATGTACCGCTTTTACCTGCATATTTGTATCATAGTTCCTCTTTTGGTGTGTAGGACTCAGAATAGGAAATCATAATTGTGGTCTTGAGTTCTTGTGCATAGTTGTTTGCTCAAAATGAAGTTAGCAATGGAAGAAAATGATTATGTGCTATCATGCATAATAAATATTACACCCATAAAAGTAAGTCAACAATGCGAGACTATTTGCTATATGATTCAATTATCAGCTAAATACCTAGATAAATTCTTGGTTTTAATGCTGAATAACTTGGAAAAAAATTGTATCTGTTTTGCTCTCGTAGGAGTAGATAATGAATCCTCTTTAAAGACCAATAGGTTGAAATGTGAATGCAGCCTTTCTTTCCAATACTTACAGGCAGTGAAGTCATTAACATTTTCTTATTAATGTAAATGAGCTAGGTAAGAACAATTGATTTCTTCTAGGAATTAATTGGACATGATCAGTCCCTAAAACAAGTGTGACAACAAGGTTATTCATCAGCTGCTTAACGTTGCAATAGCCTAAGCTTGCCCTTTCAGCTAGGAAAAGATGCCAATCCCTGGAGAAAAGGCTTTTAAATCATTATTCTATTGACAAAAAATTGTGTACTGTTGTCTCTCACAGACTCATCATTCTTAATGTTGAGGTGAAAGTCGCTGACTTCAGGTATTTTATAATTTGCCTTGTTCAAGCTTTGGTTTTAGGGTAAAAATGCAAAGTATATATAGGAGACTAAGGGTCTTCTCAGCTATGCAGGGATCTTCAGGCATTGGAAGTGTTATGCAAGCAAATGTCATAATTTAATTAATGTCTAGATCTTCTACATGCTTTTGAGATGATGGCATTTCTTAATTATACCAATGAAATAATCTGACCCATCACTTATTTGCTTCAAGTAAGTTTGAGCACTGAATTCACCTCCAATTTGCCAGTGTTTTGCTTTTTTTGTTAAGAGGTTTGCTTTCTCCCTAACGGAACAAAAACACCTTCCCTTTTATTCTTCATAAATGTGTACAAAATCCTGTTAAACTTCAAAGATAATATGCATCAAGGGAACACTAGGATGACTACCAATGCAGAAAATAATTTCTAGAATGTAAAACTAGAATTTCTTAGTACTGCTGAAGTAGTCAAGGACTTCCCCTATTTTTAAATGAGTCAAAATTCATTAAGGAGACAACCTCCTCCACTTGCAAACAGTACCTCAAACCATCATTTAACCCAAAAAAGCACAAATAAGTTCCAGTAGCAGGAAATGAAAGCTTGAAACAGTTAAAAGAAAGATTCTTTTTTCTATAATAATAAGATTGTTAAGTAAATGGAATAATTTATCAATATATTTTAGTGGTTTTCATTGCTTAATTGCAATCCTTTGCAGAGACTCTGTGTGTTCCTAAAATGTGCTTTTTTATTTGAAACAAAAGATTTTTGGCTAGTAGGGCCAAGCACATGGCTTGGTGGGGAAAAAACGGGGAAGAAAAAAGAAAGGACTGTGGGTGCACTTCCCCACCATGAAATTTGACATGCTGCTTCACACCTAATGAAGCTGATCTGTGAGCAGTGAGCATAGTGTAGAAAATGAGAGAGTAGTGTGGAGCATGTGGCTCACAATTACAAAACTGCAGTTGTAACATTCTGATGTGGTCATTGTTCAAGATCATTGGAGTCAATCCAATAAATGTGAGAAAGGTTTTATCTGCATCAAACTTAATACCGCTTTCTTTTGAAAGTAATTGATTTGAGGCACTGGCTGCAATTGATCTAGGTTGAGCATGAATTTTGGTGCGAAGTGTAACAGACAATATCCCCTCCAAAGCAAGAAGAAACACTGGACTTAGTTTTTGAAGACCATACAAATGTGTGGGACCATGCATTCCTATGAAAGAAATTTATTATGTTAAAAAAAAAAAAAGTTTAAGTGACTAAGGAATTATTCCTATGGTGTTAATTCTAGCAACATAAAATTCTCATTTCACACCATGCATCTATGTTAAGCCCTCTATGATTTTATCTTTGTCCTATGGCTTTCTACATGTGATAATTTTTATCCCTTTTCAATCTGAGAAGGGGAAAATTACTTAAATAATTCTTCTCTGTGTTCAGTGATGTCAAAAATGTGTTGCTGACACTGCCAGTTCAAGACTGTTGGAAACATGAAATAAATTGCAAAGGACTAAAAGGAGCAATTTAAGAAGGTGCATTATCCAAACATATGCACATGCACACTCCACTAATCACTGGACATCTGGTTGAATCTGGAATTACTACAGTAACTTTCATGTAGTGGTGAGCATGCACTTGCCACTAATTACAATAGGAAAATACTGGACCCTGTGCATGGCACTGACTAATTGCTCCCAGTGGTATCTAAGATATTTCACTGTTGTCATTATAGCCTATAGCAAAGTCAGGATATTTGAAAAGGTATGGTGTCTGCAATGTATTAAAGATATTCTATCCCTATTTATAGTCCAATTCCATTAATAGAAAATTCCAACAGAGAATGTTCACTATAGAAATTTTGGCATATGGAACTTTTAAAGGCAGGTATGCTTATTTTATGGGCATTTAGAAAAAGCAATTAAAGCCACCTTGCTCATTAACCTTTCAGTTCCTTGTAGGGCACTTTAAGCACAAGAAAGTGATTGCATTTTGATTTGTAATGCTTCAGTGAACTGGCCCTCTTCTCTGGGTATATGTGCATTGTAGTAGAGCACGAGTTCTAAACAGTTGCATGTGGGTTTTTTTCACTATGATTTAACTGGTATGCTGATCTAAATTCTTTGAGCTCATGGATTCCAAGTGCTTTTTACGATGAACTTTGTTCAGTTCATTTACTTTGCAAAGCTATATCACATACCATAACTGCATTATCATGGTTATTGCTATTTAAGAAGACTCAACAAATTATAAGCAATATCAAATCAAGACAATGATTTATAGAAATATAGCTTGATTTTGAACTATAAATCAGAAGAAATGACAGTGTATTATTTCTCCATCACTGTGTATGATGTCCATAAGTCAACAAATTCTTACTCCTTTTAGAAGATATTGGAGGTCAGGAAGAATGCCAAGCTGTATCCTATGTAGTTGGCCTAAGAAATGGATTAGCTGAATCAGAAATTTTATTTTAAAACAGTGTATGTATTAGCAAAAAAAGACATCCTAAAAAGTTTTGGGGTTCTCAGAAGATAATGAGAATTAATGTCTGTTGGCAGAGATTATGTTAATCTCTTATGTTAATCTTTTCATTTTCTTCCAACAACAATTAAAAATAATAGATAAAAAGAAATGTAAAAGGTAAAATATTTTTTTCCCCCTGTCTTCTAATTACAGAAAAATAACCTTTGTGTGGGATGTATTTTTCCTTCAACCTTCATAAGGGCATATCCAAATAAACCTAAAATGCAGAGCTTTTTAAAATGCAAAGGTTTTTCATCATCTTGGCAGCTGTGACATACAGTCATAACACACCTGATGTATCCTTGTCTCTACAAAACTTTAGACACAGAGGCTTTTTGCTCTTTATGTTGAAGTTCATGACTTCAGTGTTTAAAGAACATTGCACATGTATGTGAGGTAAAATGTTCAGCGACTGATCAAGGTCTGGAAGGGATTTTTTCCACCAGTATTAGAAGAGACCTTAGGTTTTAATTTCTCTTTGTATTTAGCTTCATATTTTGTAGTGTGAATTGTCGCTGCAAAGGTTGGAAATGTTGATTCTTTTAGTCTTCCCTTCTGAGCCTGTCACATGTGTACAGCATGACTAAAATGGTTTGGTCCAACTAAAGCAACTGGTTTACAGAAGAGAAATTATGATATGTAATGGTAAAAATATGAATTTCGTGTTACGTAAATTCCCATGCTATTTGTATTATTTTTACAAAATCTCAGTCTATAGCCCTGCCTGTACTTCTGGACATACTGTTTTTTTTAAAGCAGCATTTTTACTGCCACAACATGGTTTTGGGTTGTGAAATTCTTGATTTAAATGTAACACACTCTCAATTAAGAGTTATTATTGAAAAATCATAACTTTTAACTGAGTTCTAAAGAAAGTAAATAATGTTGGTGTCAGTCTGCTGAGTGAAACACAGAGAAATCAAATTGTGCAGAGTGAGATAGGGAGTTTGTGGCAATTGTCCACTTGATGCAGGTATTTATACTCCTGGGTCTGATTGTAAATCTGTCCTTATTTAAATAGGAGACTAAGATGTTTGGAATGTTTCACAGGGGTTCAAAAGCAATTCTTGAGAGAAAACAAATAGACATTTGATGTTACCAACAAAAGTTTTCATCATATGCACTATTGTAGACTTCATTTTGGTGACTTTCTTATTCCTTTGGTATGCCTGTGGTGAAAGGTAATTAACTTCATATGAAAAAAAGAAGGAATATGGTAGCTTTTGCACCACAGTGAAATGCTGAAATCTGAATGAATGATGAAGCTTTTTGAATTAGTTGCAACATTACTGTAGTGAACTGAGGGAGTGACCTGCCCTGAAGGAACACGGAAAAGCAATAATGTTCATGTCCCATCTGTCAGGAAGGTGTAGGAGACATTTGTTGCATAACGACTGTCCCATTCACTGAAATATTATGGGGATTAGAAAATACCTTGACTGATTTATATACACCATCTCTATTTTGAAACCATACCTTACACTTCCCACAAACAGATTAAGCTGACATTCTGAAACATATGCATGGTAACATAATACTCATAATATATGAGTAACATAATACTTTCAAATTATATCTGCTGTGAGCCAATAAAATTAGTATGGGATACTACCCAACATGCTGGTTGGGCATATATAGAATTTGAGTCTATTTCTTCTGCTCAAATATGAATTTCGATGGTTCAATAACTGAGTTTTCAGCTAATCCAGAAGTCCCACAGTGCTATAAGTTACACTCACTTAGAATTGAACTTCTTGAAATAAAAAACGTGATAATTTTAGATACACCATCTGAGATGGCATTTTTCTGTTACATCAGTTTTTATTTCTGTATGGATATTTTTCAAAATACCTTCACTGGTTGACTTCCAAGCCAGTTACTGAACAGTTTCATTCCATTGGGGCTTTGTTTCTTTGGGTTTTGGGGGAAAGAGGGTGCTTCCTCTTTTGAGAATATCCCACTAATACAAAACTGTTGGCACTATTTGACTTCCAAGAACAATAAATCTGTTCAAGACAATGACAGGACAATAGGATTGTTTCCGTTATATTGGGATTGTTGGTTTCTGAGCCAAGAGAGATATAGCCAAGGCACAGTAGTGAGAAAGCCAGCTTCTTCATCAATCTGGGAACTGACACTAGGTTCTGTGTTAGCTCAGTTAGCTTCTGTGTCAGCGAAGTGTGATGGCAGTGCAGGGAATTGCTTTATATGACAGAAAATAAAGCTCTAGCTGGAGAGGGGATTTTCAGAGCATCATGCCAGTGTATTTCAGTGATCCAGAGCCCTGAATTAGCCATCAAAGGGGATTCCTGATAGCATTTCTGCTATTGCTGATGCCTATACTTGCCAGAAAATGCCCAAGACACTATCATATAATTTTCTCCAATGAATAGAAGCCTGGGAAAAGTTAGATGGAGGGATGTGATCAATGACTGGATTTTATTGATGATTATGGCATATGAGCATTCATGGAGCCAGACTGATGGCAGATTTCTTCTTTGGCAGCATTAAAGCAGCATTAAGTTTCTGGCATTTGGCAGCATTAAGTTTCCAAGAACTATAAATCTGTTCAAGACAATGACAGGACAATAGGATTGTTTCTGTTATACTGGGATTGTTGGTTTCTGAGCCAAGAGAAATAGAGCCAAGGCACAGTGGTGAGAAAGCCAGCAATGCACAGCTTCTTCATCAATCTGGGAACTGGCACAAGGTTCTGTGTTAGCTCAGTGGTGGCTTTGGTGTATTTTCTGTGCAGCCTGCTGTGTGTTCAGGAGGAGCAGCTCAGCTTCTCTTCTGCCACAGAGGATAGTGCTTTCTGTTGGCTCTGCTTCCAGCCCAGTAAAGCTGAGCTTCCACAGACCTACCAGTTTTGTTGCTGCTGAAGGAGGTAGCTTGGCCTGCCTGCCCACTCTTAGGTGGAGCCCAAGTGTTTGTGTGGATATCTTTTCACTGGGGTGGGATGCCCTGCTACCCCAGCTGTCCCAGCACATCTTATCTCAAGTGTGTGTGCTAGGGCAAAGGATGCAGGAACATATGGCTGGGGTAGGAGATATGTGCATCATTTTCTTGTGGCAACGTGAGTGGTTTATGCTTTGCTTAAGTACAGCATTCAGTGTGTATTTTCTTTATTTCTAACCAAGAGTTTAGAAAAGGGATATACATTATGATTAAATGAAAAGCATTGGAAAGGAAGGGAGTTTCTTCTTTCACATTACTCCTTTGCAAAGATGCAGAAGATTGTCTTAGAGAATTATTGATGCAGACATTTCAGATGGGTAGCACCTGAACAGTAAATTTTATTCAGTTTTCAATCAGCTTAGATTTATTCTAAAAAGTGTATTATTGTATTTAGGTCGGTTATTTTCCTTATTTAAAATTCTGTTTCACAATTTGGAAACAAAGTTATTTATTTTGCATTAAGAAAAAATACTTTATAGTGTACAAGTTGACTAGAGAAGGATATAAATCTAATGAATTAAAGAGGAGACTTAGCTTCATTCCATTTCACACCTTTGGAGGAGTGGAACTGCCTGGGACACAAAGCAGTGATCTAATATCTGTTCAAGACCTTCAGGATTGACACTTTTTAAAATTTGCTTTCTGACCATGAGTGTGTTATAACAACTGAAAGAGGTGTAACCTCATGAAAGTGAGTTCTTCCTACCTTTATTACTGTTTTAAACTTGTAGCAGAATTTAATACCACTAGATGACTTCTCTAATAAACTGGTTTAATTAAGCTTTCTCTCACACCTATACAAACATACCCCATGCAGAGCTCTTAGGTAAACAGAATCTGAAACATTTCCATGCTGTAAAATCAGTAGGTGGTTAGTGTCAGCAACAGCATGTTTTGTTTATATTTTCTTGCAATAACTATCAATCTAGAAAAAAAACCCAAAACCTTCAATTCTTCACAAATGAAATTGGAACAAGGCTCACATTGTATATAACCATACTACACAGGCTTTGCCATCCTGTTGTGCTGTTTTGGGTTTAGGTAGAGTGAATTTTCTTCACAGTGGCTGGTATGAGATGCATTTTGGATTAGTGATGAATACAGGGTTGATAATGTAGAGATACTTTTGTTATTGCTGAGTGATACTTGCACTGAGCCAAGGCCTTCTCTGCTTGCCATATGGCCACAGCGGTAAGGAAGTCAGGAGTGCCTGGGAGAGTGGGAGGAGACACGGCCATGACAGGTGACACAAACTGGCCAAAGGGATATTCCACATCATATGGCATCAGGCTCAGGATATGAAAAGGGGGAAGGAGGAAGGAGGGGAATATTTGGGGTGATGGCATTTGTCTTCCCAAGTATCTATTGCTCATGATGGGGCCCTGCTGTCCTGGAAATTACTGAACACTTGCCTGCTCATGGGAAGTAGTGAATGAATTCCTTGTTTTACTTTGCTTGTGTGCATGGCTTTTGCTTTCCCTAATAAATTGTCTTTATCTCAACCCATGCGTTCTCTAGTTTTTACGCTCTGATTCTCCTTCTGATCTCATTCATGAGGCAGTGAGCAAGAGGCTGTGTGGTGCTTGGCTGGGGTTAAACCATAACGCCTCTTGTAAGTTTTCTTAGAGAAAAGAATTGTTGGTGATAGAGATCTAAGGAGAATAAAGCTATAGAAATATAATGCCATTTCACTAATGTACTTGAAAATCCTCATGGAAACTTAGTGGTCTTTTCACTGATTTCTTGAGTGTTCCTTCATGAAAGTGGCCTCAGGTCTTTCATTCTGTTTGACTTCTGCCTGCTTGTGTGCTGCCCTGAATGCTTTGTAAGTCAGCAAGCAGGCTTATCAGTTGTGCTCTAGATCTTTATTAATAGGAAATACATAATGTTATCTGTTCTGAAATTTCCATTTGTAAAATAACTGATGCTTCAAAGAAAAGAAATATCAAATATGAACCCTGTTTCTTCTGCTGTTACTGGGATAGACTAGTATGGAAAGGAATTAATAGTTCAGAGTCTGCCACCCAAACCTGTGCCCAATAACAGCAAGCAACTGCTTTCATTACATTTCCTGTATTTTGTTACTGTGTGTCAGGAAACAGTAATATGTAGACCTAAATAAGAAGTGGAATCCTGACACTGTTGAGTCACAGTAATCTATCTATTGGCTGCCCTGACCTGCAGAACAGAATAAAAGTGTGCAGTTTAAGGTAATGTCCAAGGACTTTGAGGAAGAAGAACTGCAGCAGATCCTTGAGCCAGGACTTCTGGCCCATTAGTCAGAACCCCAAGGCACACGAGTATGGTGGATGTACAAGCAGAAAAATGAGACTTGTACCATAGTTATTTCAGGCCACTAAGTCAACATACCTACAGTTAAGGAATAAAAATTTACTAGGCAATTCATATTGCTTTTACCAGCTACCATAGAAATCATTATGGCATTTAATTATCATTCTAGTATTCATCATTTTAAAGATAAATGAAAATTGAGCTCTGTTAAATATTGTTTATTTTATGTCCTTGGGGGTCTTAACCAAGAACAGTAATTTTGCTGGGTTTTTTTCTCCCTTTTCTACAAGACCTATGATGAATTTAAATATTCAATATTCTTTAATTAAAATATTTATTTTTCTGGTTGTTTTAACATGATACACAAGTTGATTAACTTTTCCTGAGTATATTTTGGAAGACTGATAGTTAGGTTTTTCTAAGTTTAGCTTTTATAAGGATCTTACTTGAAATTACTTTTGTGACGAGGTCTTGTTTCTAAGGTATCATACTACTTGGATCATAATAATGAATCAAAAACCAAAGACTTTGTGCTGGGTTGCAACTCTTTTTAATGTAACAAGAGGGTGAAGCAGAAAAACCATTGTGTTTCCAAACAGAATCTGTAAGAAGGGAAAAGCTAGATAATAGTGTGGTACTCTGTAGAAGAGATCTAGTAGCAGTGGGGAGAGCTGCTCTTACTGTTTCAAAACTTACTGCTTTGCTGGAATACCCACATGAGTACAGGAGCTCTTTACAAATTTCTCCCCGTGTTGATATGTGAAAATGTTATTTTTCTTGAAAATGTATATCTGAAAAATTTGCATGTTTCTTTTTCAAATAGTAATGCAAACATCTTACAGTTCTTTGTACTCATGAAGACACATCCCCTAATTTAGAGAGCTTAGTTACTTTAAAAAGAAATTCCTTTCCCTGGCTGTGGAAAACAAAGAGGTATTCAGCAGTGGTTAAGAGGCAGAAGGGCCAAGGCATTTGGAATGCTGTATGTAACATGAGAATCCCTCAAGCAGAATGGAGGGACCATGCAGTCAGTGCTGCATATTCCTACCTGCCTACAGGGATATAGTTATGTAATATTAAATGCTCTTTTTATTAAATTCATAATATTTTCATTATTAATTCTATAACCTTTCAAAGAATATTTTTGCACATATTAATATTAAGATAGTGAAGTATATGTAATTTTGTTATTAAATTTTTATTAAGCATTCAATACTTGAAAAATATTTTTCAAATCCAAAGCTGAAGAGTATTTAGCTATTAGATGTGCATATATAATGAATATCATGAAATTGCATTTTGAAAACATGTCAACAAAAAGTCAAGAGTAAATAGTTTGTGTACAGTCTGAAACTCATTAAGATTTTTGTAGCTGCTATCACAAGTAACATCTGTGCTGGAATGCTGCTTAGTTTGGATGTTGGGAAGGTGAGTGCTGGTTTGCACTGGAAGTGGAGAGAGCAGCAGCCTGTGCTGATCATCCTCAGTGCTGTAGTCTGAGTGATGTTTTGAGGAAGCTGTTTTGCTTTCCTAAAAGAGTATGTCTTTGCTGAGTTTTTGATGAGGCCAGCCTGCCTGCTGGTGATCTTCAGAAGTGGTCTCTGCACTTTTTTATAATTTTATGGTATTCTTTGGGCCGATTCCTGAGCAAAGTGAGAACCAGAGTGGCTAATTCCTCTTACTCACACCAGAAGAATCCTATGCATTTTTATGCCATCTCTGTTTGCTTTCCATGTTCCAGATCATCTCTAAATGTACATTTTGTTGGGTTTTCTTACCCCCTGTAATTCAACATAGGTTTGTTAGATGCTGGATCATTATGGACTCTCTTCCAGTGGATTATGTCTATTGGGCATGGGTGGGACTTCTGGTTAGTATTCACAAAACATTATTTGTTTTGAGTCTAGAATAAAAATTTTCTCTCCTCAATTCTGATTGCAACTTTTGGCTTCCTCCTGGTATTACTAGATTGAAAGGGTTTGTTTTTTTTTTAATTTCTGAATTATTTCCTTTGTATCTGGGTGCCATAATGTAATGAGCGTTTAGGGTACTCCTGAAGTATTTTCTCTGTTTGCTCTATGGGCAGCCTTGATGAGAAGGTTCTGGCATTTTGCATCTGTTTTAAACATGTTTGAGATCAGAATTCTGGAGGGCTTCAGAAAGGTCTGTCCTGCTGGGACACAAACCAGTGTGAGATGACTGGAGGATGTCCAGGCTAATATGGAATAGAGAAGTGTCCATGAAAATGTTATAAACAAGGACCTAATAAGCATTGAAATTTTATGCTTTCAATATTGATAGTAAAATGCACATTTTCACAAAGACCTGTGCTGTGCAGATGTAGCTTAACATCTAAGACATGGTGCAGACAAATTAGGCTTAACAGGAACTTAAGTCTGCTCTACAAATGCAGTATGGACAAATCATATATTACAGATGCAGGAAGAGGTTTTCACCTGTTAGAAAAAAACAACCCCTGATGCAACAAACATAGGTAGGCTACAGGTATATTAGTTAATTATCTGGCCCATTGTAGGCTTCAAGTAGTATCCTTTTTTTCTACTGAATAGTAAAAAATCGTGGTTTTAATTTTGTCTGAACTGGTCTCAGTGAGTGGTGGACTAATACTGTAGCATTCACTACTTACTGAATTAAGGAAGACAACTGAAGTTCATTGCACAATGTCTGTTCACACTGCAGTGGGGGAGAAGTCATTGCTCTTTCTACATGCCTTTTGTTTATAGTTAATTCTGCTTATAAGAACAAATCTCATTTAAAATTGAAATATATTACATTAAGATCTTCAGCTGACCCTACTGACTGGGACAGATTGAAAGAACTTTTTTTGCAGAGTATTTCTTACAGTATGAACACTCCAACAGAGATTAAAGGCTAGCAGTCTAAGACAACATGTAAATTTTTAGTTTAGTTATTTCAGTATAATTAAATGTTACAATCTCTTTTCACATACTTTTATTCTCCCTTAAATTTATTCTTATTTTTTTCTAATTCATGTCACTTATTTAAAAAATGTGTTAAATAATGTCAAGCTACTTTTATTTTGTAGTCAAAACATTAACCTAGGATAGTTACACTGGTATGACCTTAAAAGTTTAGCTGTACTTCTATAAGAGTACCACACTAAGCACCTCCTCTGTGGACAAGCAGTTAGACACATTGCTTCTGGAAGTAATATTTCTCTGTCAGCTGTTCTTTTCCAATAGAATTTAACAGGACCAAAATATGTGATTAAAAGTAGACTGGTAATTTAAAACTGTTTGGACTGCCACATATAGACAAACAATATGGTTCAGTGGTGCTAACCTGCTTTTAATAGGATGTTTGAATTGTTTTATGGTAACCTGATAGAGCTAATATAATCATAAAAGTTAATTTTTTATGTATCAAGCCATACCAATATGTTGCTGTGACATAATATCTGAAGATGCTTTAGTGTAGTTCTTGTTTAATGCCAGTTTGCAGAGTTACAAACATAGGACACTTTCAAATATAGTCCAGCCTATTTGATTTTACCTTGTATAGACATTGCCTCAAAGTCTGTCTCCTATCATCCCTTCTGAAATATTTAGTGAGACAGACTCTGGGCTAGGACCAGCAGATCTGGGAGAGCCAACATGGGAGTCCTACAGCTGACAGGCACTGAGATTTTAAGTGAACATCAGAAAAGTGACAACTCTGTCCTGTGAAGAGTAATTTTAGTAAATGGAAGAGAGCTCAATATCTTTTGAAAACAAAGTAAAATTGATGGATAAGCCCTAGATATTTTGAGGGAAGAGTAATGCTGGACAAGTCACCTCTGCTACTTGTACCATAATAACATGAATGAAGACAAAAAGAAAAAGGTAGGCCAAAAGCATCTGTATATATATATCCTACCAGGGATTTTACTCAATAGAAAATCCACAGCAGTTTTCATCAGAAAAATAAGCTTTTTTTTAAATTTACCAGACCAGCCAGACACTATTAGCCCATCTGGAAAGTCATTTTATATATTGATAGCTGATAATTGCAGGCACCCATAACAGGAAAATGTGGTACACTTGTCTCTGTGTCTTGGTTACCACTCTGCAGATAAATTCATAGTCCAAACCTGTTCAACAACAGGAAATGCATTTTTAGCATTGCGATATGTTACTATCTATATGTGTTTTGCTTGTTTTGGTTTTTCTTTTACTTATCAGTTCTGTTGATAAATTATGATTGGTCTTACAATTGATGAACATGTGTGGGAAAAGTTTTTGAGATTAACTGATGAATTTTGGGTGCCTCAGGTTTTGAAATGTGCTGATTTTATGTCAGTGATACTCAGAGATTATTTTTTTTGAGGTTCTGGAATTTATGTGCTGCATAGTAGACCTTTCCTTCTTTCACAAAAAAATTCCAAATTGAAAATCTGTGTACTATTTATTTTGTAGTAGTTTGGCACTTGGAAGTGAAAAATGAAAGGACTTGCTGAGCTAAATCACTGGGTATGTGTGTGGGAGGACGGTTACCAGAGCATATCGTATTGTGGCACAGTCCCTGTTAAACCTGATTATCTTGCATTTCTACCTGCTGTGGATTTCTCCATTTCCAGGAAATCATTGTTTATCTTTCTAGCTCAGGCTTTTGGGCCACTTTTAAAAGAGTGGAAGAAAAAGCTTATGGCAATTTATGTCAGAAATTACATATACAAGTAGGCTATTAGAAATAAGAATTAAGATGTACTGTGGTTAGTATTCCATGTAATTCAGTGCCCTTTTTTAGTAACTTCTCATATGAAATTATCTGCTGGAGTATCAGAGATTCAGTATGTATCTTTCTGGCATAAATGTGTCCCATTCACAATTCAATTCCAAGCAATATTTTTATGTTAGAAACCAGCAAGGTGGTGCATGGCAGGAAGTTCTTTGTGTAGACTATTGTAATGTTTGTTTTACTACTCTGCTAAAGTCTGGTGACCAAACTCAAGCCTAATATGAGTCAATGAAGTTAAAAAAAAAAAAAAAGGAAAATTTCATTCTTGTTTGAATGAAATAAAAATGGTTTGTTTGAATAAAATAATGAACAAAAATTAATTTAAAAAACAAGTGTCTTTAATGTTTTTAAGCTTCTAGGTATCACTGTACAGCAGTTTTTAGTTTTGAGTCTTTTTGAAAGAGATAAAGAATCTCTTTTATCTTCCAGATGTCGAACATTGAAATTGTTCCTTTTGCCACTGGGCTAGTACACAGTCACTGAGGGATATTTGCCTGGCATATCTCTGCTTAGGCTGCAGCTTTACAAATAACTGTTCATAACTTCTCCACTCTTGGCTGCATTATAAATAGTTTAAGGTTCCCAGCTGCACTGTGTTTTTACAAACATCTTAAAATTATGAGGTTACTGACATGCAGCTGGGTGAATGCAGTTACAAATGGTTTGTACTCAAGGAAGATTTCTGAATAGCATTGGAATTCTTTATATGTTGAAGTGATCTAATGCTAGGAAAGTAGGACCTGCAGGTATTTTTTCTTTCCCCACCATTGCCACCATATTTTTCCTTTCACAGCTGGTGATCTGACAGCTGTGAGACTATCTTGTGTCAACATCTACTCTGAGTTGTAAGGAGCAACCATCTAAAATGCATATATCTGCAGTGGGTTTGCAGCAAGAGGTGATGAAAGAACAAGAAAATGATAGCTGTGGGCTTATTTATAGCACAGAGTACTTTCCAGTTTTTGTTCATTGAAACTTTAAGGATGACTGCCTCTTAGGGACTATGCCACAATAAATAATTTCTCTCCTTATTGGACGGCCTAGTGAAGTTTTCGGTGGTAACACCCTAAATGGGGAGTATAGAATTGCTTCTAGAAGGTCTGTGTACACTAAGATCATGCCTTCTTGCACAGCTAGAAAAGCAAAAAAGGATGGATATCTTGAAAGCAGCTGTTAGTTATTCTTGCATAACTGAAATCAATAGCAATTGTATGTATCGCTCCCTTGGAGTTGCCTGCTGACATGTTTCTACATCAGAGGATATTTAGAATCTTAATATTTCACAGATTTCTTCATTTCTGCAGATTTAAGATCCCTGATAATTTAGTGCTTAGTTTGAATATCAGATTACAAATTTTTAATACACCTATGTCATAAAATATGGTGTGTTATTTTTGAACTTCATTATCTACCTGACTTGCTTTTTGTTAATTTTAATGATCAACTCCTTGGGGCAGAAGGGTTGTTCTAAGGTTTCACAGTAGTAAGTGCAATGATAGAGATTAAATATGTGGAACTGTGATGAACTGCATCCTTTCTGGCATGAAATCAAGACCATTCAGTTTCTGGTCATGAACTGGCTTTTGTTTTGACTGATGATGTATTCTTTCTTTTCAGACATCTAGGAGACTCAAAATATCTGCTAGCAAACTGTTTCCCTGTCTCCCTGAAATGGTTTTCCTTCACCTAAGTTTCCTCTCTGGGTTTAAAAGTACTTCATTACTATAGCTATTGATAATATATCATCTGCAGAATTACAGAAATGAATTGTAGGCAATATAGATATGAAAAACCTCCTTCTATCAGCCAGTCAGTCACCTGATGTAGGCAGAATTTAATTTAGTTTTTACTGCAGTGGACTCATTTTCCTACAGAAACTTACACATCACATCACTTTTGCTAATAGATATCCAGTCTTTTGTCTAAGAGTAATTTTTCTCTTCTGGCTTTATCACTAGGCCTGTCTCTCTTATTCATATGGCACCTCTTGACTAAAGACAGTGCAAAAGGTAGGTCTCATAACCCATAATCTGTGCTTATTTTAATTTTTTATCTATTTTCTTTCAGTTAAGGAAACAATTTTTTTTTTCTTTGTTGCTAGTTAAAGGACTGAGGAAGATCTTATCTTCATAGGACACTTTCAAACGTAGCTCCGCCTATTAGGTTTTACCCTGTGTAGACATTGCTCCAACAACCTATCTTCCCTTCCAAAACCTTTTACTGGTGATACAAACTGTGATAGCACCAAGATTAATTGTAGAACCAAATATATTCATTCGTATTTAGCTTTTTAGTTTTCAGGTTAAAATTTATGTTTTTTCATTAAAGAAATATTTCAAGTTGCTTTGTGTATATATCAATAATTTATAATTAAATGTAATTGATGCATTAATTAATTTATAGGTCCACTAATAGATACAATGGTTTTTTATTGATAGTTTAATGATAAATATTATCATTTATTATATTGATAAGATTACTTTATTAGACTGAAGTAAACAGAAAAGAGTAATGGTTCATACTTGCAGCATAATAATGCTTAAAACTAGTATGATTTCCTTAGGCCTGCCATTGGTTTTATATTGATGACAAGAATTACAAAGTAAATAATCAAAATTTTTACTACTCTTGGCACAAGTACTTGGAAAATACGTTCAGTATTCTGACTTTTTCCTCACTTTCCATGGTGTTTTTTCTGTAAACATTCCGCGAAATGTAGAGAAAATTCCGCTTACCACTTGTTTGATTCTCCCCCTGTGCTAGGATCTGTTCCACACCAGTACATTTTTCATTCATGCTATGCCTTTATTGGTTTGAGGCAATTTATAACCTGTGATTGTTCAGAGACATTTTATACAGACAGCTCTTTCTTGATGTGGTCTTCCATAGCTGTAGACACATGGCAAAAAATAACTTTGTGCAGCAAGCCTTTTTGGTAACCAGCAGAGCTGCTGAGCAAAGGCTTACATAAGCATGGGTGGTAGCCATTAACCCTTTTTTGAAACTGTGTGAATTATATTCTGAAAACCGAGTTTTAAATACAGATGAAGTTTGCATTTTCTGCTGTTGTAGGAACTAGCTGTGTGTTGTAATACACTGTTTAATGTCTTCTGGTTTGTTATTTTCTTAACCTGTAAAAAGTTGGTAACATTGGTAATATGTTCTGTGTTCCCCAGAGAGCTGTGAATCCAAATTAATTTATTAAAACATGCCTTGGAATCCTTAAATGTTACAAAACTACTATTGATTAATGAAACAATCCTTTTTGCTAAAATATTGGGGAAAATAGTGGGCTTGGGTGTATCTTGTCAGACTCAGTGTACATTCATAGTAATGTATGAAAATCCACAAAACCCATTTACTAGCATTTGTGTTTATAGTTTTTTTAACTTATCAGTTAAGATCAGTTAGGCATAAAAATTTCTTATTTTCAGTATTACTATTCTGATTTATCTGGTGTTTTGGTTAAAGTAAAGGCGTAATTTATTCTTTCACAATAGTAAAATGTACAGGTGACTAAAAATTCAATAATTCAACTTTTTTCAGAGGAAGGAATAGCAAATTTATAGTAAGAATGGAACCATAGATCATAGCTTCAGCTTGATCTAGGAATAGGTTGAGTATATATGAAGTCGTTCACATACTTTTTCAGTAAAGGAAAACTGAAGTTAAAATTTTGGTTCAAGGTTCTTGAGGTTTTTAGTGCCATATATAATCAAATTGATAAATAAATATTATTTTGAAACTTAGATTGAATCTGTGTTTTATCATTCTAAGATTCATAACCAGCTTCACTGGTAAACAGGCCATTTTGAGGGAATATAAGATATCTAATACAGTTACCAGATAGAGAGCTGAATCCTTTGTCATAGACCTTATATTCTGAGTGAACAGACTAAATGATCTTTTAATGCAGATTTATATTCCAGAAGGCAGAGAACAGAACTCATGTCATTTCAGGTCTCTGCCACTGAGAACTATCTTAGACAGCATGTACTCATGCAACCTGTTTTTGAAAGAAAAGGAATTAATGCAGAAACCCAGGAGATAGAAAAGGTTAGTTTTCCCTAAGCGATACAAAATTATTTCTCTTGAATTCCTCTTCCAGAAGACACTCTAACATTGTTAAATTCTTCAGTGGGAATTTTTGGAGCCTCCACAATAATAGGGTAGCGAAGCACCTTCTTAAATATCTTTAATTTCTCACCTTTCCCATTATTGTAGCATTATCCATGAATGCAGTACAAACAGATTTTTATATTTGGGGGAAAAAAAATTAAACAAGGTGTAAAAGAATCCAATAATCCTTTACATTTTGAAGAGGAAAGAGGAAAAATAAAATGTACTGCAAAAAGCTCTGTTTGTAATTTCAGGAGTTCAGTATATCAGAGTGGAATCATTTAAATAAGAGGAAAAATAAATGTTATATTACCCAAGGAAAAATAGATAATTACAATACCTTTAATATTTAAAATTATTCTCGGAATGCCTGAGATATAATAAATTAGATAAAATATTAGGTTTATGTCTTTGTTGTTGTAATTTTAATATCATTAGAAACAGGACAATGTTCTCCTATATTGTAAGGAAGGATGATGGAATCACAAGGAAATGGGAGTCCCTAGGAGCCAAAACTCTGCTATGTAGTTCCTGCATCAAAGCATTAAATTGTTTGCAAAGTTTGTGTCATACTTCCTCTTACTTGACAAGTCACAATCAGCTTTTGGGGTAGATGTAAGCCTGGCCCATCTTTTATCCTATTTCTTCCTGCTCTTTCTCTAAAAGCAGTTCAGGAGGTCACTGACAACAGCTATGTTGCCTTTATGTTCTTTCCAGTTCTACTAGGTACAAAAATTTTTATCTAGTGGGTTGATTGTTTAGTTGGGGGGTCTTTTGTTGTTGTGGGGTTTGTTTTTTGGGCTTTTTTAAGGCTTCCATTTACATGATTTTTCTTAGATTTTCCAAACATGATGGGGAATATTTCTGCAGCTGCAGCTAAGAGGGTTTTAAAGACTGATAATACTAGAGAGCAATAACCTATTTATAATTGTAAAGCAGGCAATGATAAGTTTCCTTACTCTGTTGTAGTGCTAATGTAGGTTGGGAAGTGTGCTTAAAAGGGAAAGATGCAGAAAAGCAAAGTCTTCAGAACTACTTGGCGTTTTGGAACCCATAAGCTCTACAAAGGAACCATGAGAGCATTTGATGAGGACACCCGTTTTGCAAGTTGCCTGTGATAAAACCTTCCATTGTATTTAAACAGAGGTTAGTTTCAACTAGTCAACTGCTGCCTTCAAAAAGGAGGTAATATAAAGCTAGCTAGCTTTCTGGAACAGCATTGTAGCTTCAAATGAATACTCTTTGGAGCAGGACATTTGCTGGGTCAGGGATGGCATTTGGCCTGCTGTGAGGCATTGCTGACACTTAGTTTTCTGCATTGTATTGTTGCATAACAAGCAACGTTATTGCACTTTCTTATGAACTTTCTGACCTAATGCCAAAACTTCTTCTGTCATTCCACTGCTAAAGGATATTCTGTGTCCTATGAAGCTTAGCTTATCCAAAATCAGGTTGAGGAGGATACATTGCCCTCGATTCCTAGTTTTATTGTGTTTGCTGAGCATCCTGACTTAGTGAAAGCTGTCCCTGCCCATGATAGACTGCTTGGATTAGATGATTGGTAAAGGTCCCTTCTCACCGAATGTAATGTATGATTTTGCCATATCTTAGCCAAATTGAGATTTGGCTAAGATACAGCAAAATCACGATCACAAGGCAATGTAGTCATGAACACATAAGTTAGCAGATACTGTGAATAATATTGAGAAATTCAAATACATCATAAACATGCACGGTATAATATATCTTTTTTGAAAAACTAAATGCTTTTTATTATTAAGATACTTTTAAATACAGAAGGTGGTGTCTAAAGAGCTTTTCTGAAAATAAACCTCTGAAATTCAGTATGCCTATGTAATTTAATGAATCAAAAGTCAAATTAGTAGTAATAAAATAAAAAAGTCATTTGAATCTGAAAATGTTCTGCTACAGTTTTCAGTACAGCAGGTGATCAATAACATAGTGGAGTGGAAAAACTAGAATTTATTCCATCATCCTTCTTGTGCATATGCTTACATTTCTAGGGGGTGTGTCAGGCTCTACTGCTTCAATGTCTAATAATATTTTAAATCCCTTTCATTCACATTGAAAATCAAAACATTCATTGCCCTTTCTGATCCAGGGTGGCAGGATCAAGAAAACTTACTGTGTACAGCTGAAACAAACAACCCTATGAAAAAATGATTGATAACTTTTACAGAGGTGTTTCCTTCCTTTGAAGGTGTATGGGGGAGGGTCTGGGGGGAGTTTGGGTTTCTTATTGACGTAATAAGGGTTAAATGAAATGCTCACTCTGAATGAAAGTAGCTTCAGTGCCCTTATGTCCTTAATGAAAGGAACATAAGACCTGGGAGCTCATCGATATTATAGCAGGGACATTGTGGGCTGCTGAAAAGAAAATGAAACAACTGAGACATGTTGGAATCCTTAATGCAGGAGGGAAATGCCCAATGTTTATAATAAGTGTTCTTCCTCATTAAAACTTTTAAAACACAAGCATAATTTGTTGGCAAATTTTGTCAATAACTGGAGGTCAAAGGAGCAAAGACATTGCTAACATATTAATTTTGTTTTAAGTGATACTAGACCCGTACTGGGAAAACCCCCCAGTTTTAACACGTTAATTTTGAGGATTCCCTCTTCCATGTTTGTAGAATGATTAATAATACATTAACTGCATAAAATGCCCAGCATAAAAAAAAACCAACCCTGTTCCAACTATATTTATTACAATGCTCAATATTTGCAGCTTTAGCATTTACAGGTAATAATCTAAACTCCTAGTTGTAAGTTTGGCTTAAACACCTAAGTATTTTAAACTGATACATTTTCATTTTTTTCAACTTCCTTTTCAGTGCTAGAGTCTTCAGGCTTCTGTGCCTTAGATTTATTTTCCTACACTCAAGATTGAGTTTAAAAAACCCAAATTTTCTTACTTGATATAACAATATGAACTTGGTATTTCTTAAAATATATAAACAAATTAACAATAAATCATTAAATAATTCAAGATTTTTGATTAAAATCACAGGATTTGGCAATACTGATTTACAGTTAAATCAATGGACATAAAATTCATCCTTCTTTATATGACATTACAAAAAAACCCTAATATGCTGTTTAAAATTTAATTAATGGAAAACCAGGTTGAAAGGGGACCTCAAGGATCATCTGGTCCCATCTTTTTGGCACAAAAACTGTCTAGACAAGATGGCACATCACCGTGTCCAGCTGAATCTTAAGTGTCCAATGTTGGGGAACCCATCACTCCGCTGAGGAAATTAGTCCAATGTCTGATTGTTCTCATTGTGAAAACTGCACTCTTGTGTCTAATCAGAATCTCTTAGGAGTAACTTTTGCCCATTACTCCTCATACAGAGGGCGGCTACATTCTCTTTGTAGCCACTCTTGAAATACTGGAACATGGTGATAGTCTCTAAGCCTTCTTTTCTCAAGTCTGAAAAAAACCAGTTCTCTCAGCCTTCCCTTGAATGGCAGAATCACGATCCTTTGATACTTTGCATCCCTCCTCTGGATCCTCTCTAGTCTTTCTGCATCTTTTCTGTAATTCTGACTTCTGGTCTACAAAATTATCTCTTTTCACCATAGTATTCTTAGCTTTTTACTCTCTAAATACAGTTGATTCTCTTTTATATTTTACTGCATATATTTTTAGGAGTCAGATTTTTTTGTAGGACTGTGCTGAGCTCTTGTAGCTCCACCAAAGAAGCACTGTGCAAGAATGTTCTAGTCATAGAATCATAGAACGCTTTGGAAAGGAAATATCTAGATAAAAAAAAAACAAACATGTTTTTGTCCTAAATCTAAATTTTTGCCTGTATCTGCTAAACTGGTCCTCTAAGAGCGAAAAGTCACAAAAATTATCTCAAGTTCTAGTGCACACTGTAGCCTCTACTGAGAAGCAGCATATATCATTGTAGTCTTGATGGTGTTCTCATTCAGCCTTTCTCCTGCCAGCCATCTGCTAGCCTGGGAAATTGCTGCCGTTGGGTAGCACTGCTCCAGTGTCCCCATGGTGTCATGCTTCAGGTGAGTGCCAGTTAGGTCATGTGGAGATGTCTCAGTGACATCAGACATGAATTATAAGAGGGAGAGAGATTGAGCTGCTTTTTGGCCTCTTCCTAGTGTCAAAGGAACAAAATACACTCCAGAGCCTGGCCTGCTTTAACTTACCCATTTGTCATATAAGCATTTGTCAAAGTGTGAAATCTTCATGTTTGGAATACTTTCATGTGGAGGACCTTTGCATTTGAATAAGGCTCTCTAATGAAATTTCTGTATCAACAAAACCAATATGAATATTGTTTTTAAATGCCACTTGTTATGTGGCACTTCATTACTTTTGGTTACCTTTCCCTTTCATTGAGTGAATGCCATTGCCTTCGCAAATGCTGTTCCCTGAAACAGAGAAAAATTTCAGTTTTAAAATCAGGCAATTACTATTCATAGAAAGAAGTTTTCAGCCAGTAAATACTATAGAAGCCTGGACTGAAAAGTCACTGCTGCGATAGCCTGTCAGGGTCTGTTTTATTAATGGAAGTAAGTATTATATGTCTTTGTTGCATAATGTGTTTTGCTGGAAGGTGAAGCTGTACAGCAGTGAGCTTTCTCTAGAGGCCTATTCTCTTGGTTTTATGTTGAAGACAGGCTTCAGCAGTAAATGGCTTTAAGCTTGTCAAAGAAAGGTTATTAAAAATGTTCCTGCCTTTCAGTCTCCATGCTCAATAGGTGCAAAAATTCAATACTGTAGGGATTTTTTTCTATTTAGTCATGTCATTTGGCATTTTGCCTATAGCTAAAAATGAGATACCATCTGGTTTAAGCTCACTAATGATTCTGCATTGTTACCTGAACTGGTTCACTAGTTTATTATTATTAGTTAAGTAATAAACTTACCTTCTGCTAATTGCACTTTGATTACTATGTTTTGTTAAGATTTTAAATCTCAGTGATTTCTTGAGGTGGTGATTTGAAATCATAGTTCTTCTGTACTCACAGACTTCTGTACTAGTGCTCTGGGTAATGTTGTTTACTGCTGCCTTGACACAGTTCTTTTACCTCAGTATATGCTTGTAATGTAGTGGGACCTCATCTGCCTTAGGGCCTTTAGAAATTCACTGACTTCTGGTGTGAGGTGACTGGCAGGAGTTAAAAGTGCAGCTGCTGAGGACAGAGTTGCAGCTTTGTTGAGCACAGGCATTGGGTGAAATATAAGGTGAAGGATTATTTGGGGCTCTCTACAACGATAGTCATTGACCTAGGAGATGTGAATCTATCAGAGCATGCATACTTTGGCTACAGGTGACGGGAGGCTTTCGCAGACCTGGGCATAATGCCTGAGTAAGGGAATCATCCAGAATAATGATGTTGCTATGATGGTCTATACTCATGTGGCATATCTGGAAACTATTCCTACACTTATGACTGGTTCTGATGACTTTTGTGACACTTGCTGACTGGCAAAAATGTTGCGCTCGTTGTAGAAATTTCTTGGATGTGAATTGATGGGCAGTGGAGCTTTGTTCCACTTCACAGTGGATGCTTACTAGAAGGGAGAATTTGCTCTCTGTGACACTGAGCAGGCTCTGGTCTTGGAGATGATGTCTGCTTGTTCCCAGATCCTACCCATCATAAAACTGCTCCTCAGGACTGAGGGATATCATAACATTTCTTGACAAACTTTACAGTTTCCTGATAATTCAGAATAGTGGAAGTCCAGCATAACTGAATACTAACGCAAGCTCATGGGCCTTTCTTTTTCTGATGACACCCACTGCAATCCAGACACATAGCACATTTTGTCCTGCTGGAGTGCAGAAAAAGGTATTTTTCCCAACCCTCTAGCCTGAATCTAAGGTGATTTCAAAAAGAGGTGTTAGAAAGCATTAAGGGACTGTTTTGTGTGACTGACAGATCTAGGAGCAGCATTTTTATTGAAAAGAATGAGCAAGAGCTTTTGTTTGGTATTATCAGAGCTGGGATGTGCGCCTGTATTCACAAGATGAATTCATGTCCTTCAAAGACTGTCTAGAACTTTCAGAAAAGTAATTTATGTGATCAGACCACCGACACCTTGAAAAGCAATTGTTTCTCTGGAAGTGCCGCTGATAATGGAAACAGAGATTCTTCTCTTGTTATGAAAACTGATTTTGTGAGGTACCTGCCCCAGCTGCTTTAGGTGGTATGAGGCCAAAACCCAAATTGTTTAGCTATCTTATGTTCTAGCTACTGAGCAATGCAGAAAAGTAATCTAAAGACAGATCCCTTGTGACTTTTTGACAAAATCTATTAGCTTAGGAAGGAAATCTTACAATTTTGCAAGCAGCACCCTTCTCAGAAGCCAGTCTTTAAGGCCTTGAAACTGCTAAGATGTTTCAGTCTGAAATTTGGCTGTAGCATGCACTTATGTTACTTCTAGAGTATTTTATTGTCTTGATGATGTGATATAGGTGGTAATTGCTTCATGATGTTGTGATTAAATATAGATAGACCACTTTAGTGCAAAACAGGAACTGTTTCAAATTCCTTGGGTTTAAAACTTTCAAGTTATACCTTTCAAATATTTAGTTGCATTGTTTTTCATTCTGATTTGCAGTAATGAAGTACATATGTATAAACTGGTAGGTATAATTGTGTCATTTACAAGGAGAATTTCTGTTTGTAGGCAGTATCTTTACTGCTATTGGCAAATATTTGCATGTAAAATCATTTAGAATGGTATGAAAGCATGCTCTACATTTAGCTGTTACAATTTTCAGTAGCTACGCAGCAAAAAACCAAGATGGTCTTTGAGGTGTATTATGTTTTGAATTTTTAAGGTTTCATTTCTACTTCTTCTCACAGTAGTTTCACTGTTCCCTGTGGTTAAGGCCTTGCTTTTAGATACTTAAGATTTAGAAGAGGATTAATACAGGTCTGTGTTGGTTTCAAAGAGAAATTTGGTGACATCTTGAACTCTGCTCACTCTTTTTTTCTGAACAAGTCCAAGCCACACCTATCACACAAGATGCCAGGTATGAATAACTTACAATATCACATTTCTAATGCACATTGCCTTTGGTTTCAAAAGAAAAATTAAGTTTGCTTAATGACACTCACATTATTCACAGCTTAGGGCAGAAATGCTTTTACTTAGCCCAATGTAAGCAACAGAAACTGTGAATATATATTCTAACTATCAAAATCAACTATTCTTATTATACCAAAACTCTGCTCTCTTTTTCTGGGGTTATTATAGGAAAATCAACATAATAACTATTCACTAACACAAGAAACCTTAAAAGAATATTGCAGGATATGGGGTTTTAATTTTTAATATGAAATTGAAGGTAATTTGTTTTAGGAACATGATCATCACCATGTCATGGAAAATAAATGTCACTTCAGTGACTGACTGACTTAGATTTCAGCATGTTTTTATTTAATATAAGAAAAGTCTCAACAGATATTATTGATGATGAATTCATTGTCTAAAATATTTAGAAGATGCAGCTATTAGTTTCACAAATTAGTTTTCACAAATGGAGAATTTAATGAATAAATCACAAGGGCAAAGAAGAAGTTAGCAAACAGTCTGTACTTCAGTTGGTGAAAAGGTTAAATAACTTTTGAATTAAGTGCTTAAAAATATTTTCGGACTGGTAATGGTAAGTGTGCTGTATAGTTGAAGAAGATCCAAAAGAATCCATAGTTGAACAGGACACAAAAGGATCTGTAAAATTGTGTGGAAATGGACTGTGGAAAACCAAAGTAGAGAAATTTAACAAACCATGAACATAGAAATAAACAAATATCGCATAAAATGCCAATGATAAGCACAACATATGTTAATTCATGTAATTTCTAACAAACATGAATCAGAGAAAGCTGAGGTACGAATACTGGCACAGAAGTTGAGAAGTTTTGGTGGAGGAGAAGAATGAGGGCAAAGAGGAGAGTAGAACAAAAGGGGAGAAAAGATAATGTGTTCAGATTATTCCCTGTAGGTTTTATATCTCTAAGTCTGTGATAGCCATCAGAACAAAATGTTCTGGTGATGGACTTTATGCTTACGGGACAAGGTTTATAAAAGTTGCTACCCTCTCTGCATACCCCTGGATCTTCCTTGCAGTTTCCCTTGTTGAAGCTGAGAAGGGCTGCTTGGTGGGTATATTAAAGGCACTAGAGAGGAAAACATCAGCCCATATGGATGATATAAGGTGCCAGAATCTGCAGTTAAACAGGGAAAGAAACAATATGAAGTCATTGTTTTCTTGGCTAGGGATGTGGAATCCCATCAGAGGAAGATTCCTCCCATTTGAGGAAGATTTTGCATAGACATATGGGACACTTCTATGAATACCTCTCACTGTGGTTCCCAAAGCCTTTCATAAACATGAAAGGATTCCCAAAGTAAAATCTATCTAAATGAAGAATTCCTAAGAAAGTAAGGCCGTGTGGATCTGAAGTTCTGGGCTGGCTAATTATAAATGTTCTTGAATCTTAAAGTTTGGACCAGGAAACTTATTTTGGACATGGATAAGCCTTTCTTTATCACTCCAGTCCAGGTCCATGCTCTCTTATTTTGAAAATATTTGGAATTTTTTTTCAAATCAATACAAGTCTAAATAATATGTGCTGAATTTTGTATCAGATTGATAATTTTACCCTCTTATCCAGGGAGTGTTAGTTCATAATCTGTCCATATATTGCTCTTTATAATTAATGCTTATCTTACATTTTCCATTAATAAAATAAAGTGTTTTGAACCGTAAAAAATGTTAACTGTTCCTACTGGGCATATTCCCCAGGATGAACATTTCAGAAGAGTTTCTGAAAAAAAATAGTGGAATAAGAGAAGGGAGATGTTGGAAGTTTTTTCACAAACGGGACAGGACTGCCAGGTAATGCATCACAAGCTTTTATTTTGGGCACCAGTCTCAGCCACAGACACAGAAGACAGCACAAGCTCATGTCTGCCACAAGCAGCTCAAGATCTCTTTGTTACAGAACATTTATAAGTTTTTCAGCCAATAGCATATTGCTAAAGCTTACAGACAATTGTTCTATCCAATCACTAAAAACACACGTACACCTTCTTCAAACAACGCTTACTGGTTTACTTTCTATTAACCGTACACAACACTGTTATTAAGCTTAAAACTTTCTATTATCTTGGTAAGCATATTTTTCTGCAGTCTTAAGATCTATCTTGGTCAAGCCTAAAAACTCAACTATTGTTTCATGTCCTTTCATATTGTATTATTGTATCTTCCTTACTTCCAGGCCTTGCAGCTGCAGCTAGCTCTAAGTTCCCTGCTTTTTCTTTTCTGAGGCTTATTTTCACGGCTTCTGAAAGTCTTCTTACCTTTACTGTTTCCCACAGGGAGAGAAAAAAGCAGCAATAATTCTGTGGCCACCAAACTTCTGCGGGCTTTGTTTTGCACTTTAATATTCCTTTTAAGTTTTGTGCTTCTTGTTACTGTCTCTTTTTACCTACGTATTTCTAGATTCTAAACTCTAACCAGAGGGGCAGGGATCTTTTTGTGATTAAATTAATTGGATAGGATCCTAAGTTATCTTTATGTAATTTTCATCTAATATATTTCCATTGTCTTTAGCTGAAATTTCTTCAGATTTGATGTAAAATTATTCTATATTCTTTCTAGTGTTTTGTTCCCTGTTCTGGGAGATGACAAAATAAATACAGGCAGAAGACCTCATTAAATCTCAGTTTATCATATTGTTTTCCTGCCTGGTGCTGCCAGAAGGGAACAGCCGCTTCCTCCTGTTGCTGCTTGGGTCAGCTACCCCAGTCTGAGGGACTCATTATCCTACAGCTACCCAAGAACACTGTCACTCTCTTCTCCAGAGTTAGCAGCCACTCCTGGGTTATCTAACCAGAACAATTAGATTATGCTATACAAAGTTTATAGCTTTCTATTAGAAAGATCTGCAGAAACAAATGAGCCAGGTCATCTATTTGTGACTTAGAACCTCAAAAGTAAAACATTTTCGGAATGGAAGAGCAATCACTTAAAACACAGTAGTGCAGCATTATGAAATGGAAAATAATGAAACCTGAAAATTTTCCAAGTGTAAAATGAAGCTATGGTTATTAAACCAGAAATCATGCTAGGCTCCAGTACCTTAGCTGAACAGTCACACCTCCACTGAAATCACATCTAAGAATGGAAGGAAAGCTTTTCCCAACATTATGATGTAATAGGTGTGTTCCAACTCATGTGAAAAAATACCAGGTAATAGAGTGAATGTTCATAGGATATACATTTATTTAATGTGAAATTTTGTTCAGGGTGGAGTTCATGTCCTTAAAAGTTTATTTTAGTTCTTGTTACAAAAAAAAGGGACAATTGTTTTTTCTTTGTTCTGTTTCAATATTCTGAGACAAGTGTGATCATCTGGGACTTCTTCAGGGATGTGGTTGCTCATTAAATGTTGGCACCTCTGTTTTTCCTGAGTTGTATTTTCATGTTTAATCAATGTGTATACATATGAATCTGTCACTAGGCCTGACCCTCATATTTAAAGCCTATTTTAATGAAAGCATTCCTCTGCTTTAGTGGAGGAAAAACGGTGTTTATTCACCAGTGTAGTAAATATAGTGACTTTTATTTCTTTTTAAATAAACACATGAGACAGTAAAAAATGAAGTCAGTGGTCTTCAGATTTTCCTTCTCGTACTTTGAAGTCATACAGAAGTCAAGCAAAGAGAATCTTTTTGTTAGTTTTCACTTGTGTCATGTCTGGATGGTGAGACATTTTCCACACAGGACAAACTCAAGGCATTCATTGAGATTTTTGGGTAGGGCAGATATCCAAGGGCTGTTTGTGCAGGTTACAATTTCTCTTCTGAGCAGTTCAATCATCCAGTAATGAAAAATGTTGCTTGCATAGCAGAAGCATTATCACACTCAATTGTCCTGTGGGCATTCCTCTGGCTGAAATTAAAACCAATTACAGTAATAGACCTTGGGCTGACTGCTTTAACTTCTTTACTCTACTGAATCTCAGAAGAGGAACAAATGTACTTAAATGTGTTTTGATACAACTATTACCATGAATACAAATACTCTGTTGAATAAGAAAAGTAACATTCTTCATTTTTTCATGTACAAATGCAAAGCCTCTTCCATCTTTAAAGTTTCGTGATCCATTCTGTGAACTGATTTCTTTTGGACACCCTAGGGTGAAATCATACATTCCTTCTGAGCAGGACACACTCCCATGTCCTTGTAGCTGGTAGGTTCTCATAGTGCTCTTAGAGCCTGCAATGCAGCTTGGAAATGCATTTTCTAAAAGCAGCAAATTTTAGCTATAATTGATATATTCATTCTCTGTGAATAAAG
This sequence comes from Pseudopodoces humilis, assembly GCF_049639895.1. Taxonomy (NCBI): domain Eukaryota; kingdom Metazoa; phylum Chordata; class Aves; order Passeriformes; family Paridae; genus Pseudopodoces; species Pseudopodoces humilis. The sequence continues at coordinate 11,781,592 of NC_142206.1, read as the reverse complement.
CACTTCTTGCTTGTCTCATACCACCACTAGCAGAGCACCAGCCCTTGACTTCCTCCCACCAGTCTGGATAGCAACCAACCTGTAGGAAACATCCAGATGGCATAAAATATTTTTTTGGAATTGGTATCTGAAGCAAGTTCAATGAACAGCTTGTTCTGCTCCCCAGTTGAAAAAATATGTGGGAGATGGGGAACAATAGGGTACTGTAGGACAAAGAGAAAGTCCTAAATGACCACTGCTTCTTTTTGCTCTCTTTCTACAGCAAAAGACACAATAGGTCTCATGGTCAGGAATTATATGAATAGCAGAAGAACCTTATATTTAGAAGGTTTTAAGTTACTGATAAATTTTTTTAAAATATTCAAGAGTCCTCTCAAAATGGTCTTGAAACTTTTTTTTTCTCTTCATACATTCTGAGAGCTTGGGGCAGGCAAATAATTGCAAACTGCAATTTCATATAATAACACAAGAATGCAACTTTTATCTGACTGACAAAACCATCTCCACTGATGAAGATTTTTCCCATTTCAAACTTGTATTTTGATGGAAGTATGAGGCCATGATGCTGTGAAGGAAGACCTTGATAGCAAACTTGTGTCTTTAATTATCTGGGCAAAGAAATTAAATTCCTTTGGTTGACCTGCAATTATGCTTTCCTCTACCTTGCGTTTGAAGAATTCCTTTGGTGTCAGTGGATGCATTCATGATCTTTAGGATAACCTCAGCTGGGTAGGTGCAAGTTATTATTTTAAAACTGAAAGGATCTGAAACTCTCTGAAGATAATACCTATGTCCAGGGTTTTGACTACACCTTGTATAGACCTCCACAGTGTAATCTGGCTACTGAGAAGACTGCAGATGCTGTGCCATGGGCTTTCATTACAGGATACAGACCTCAGGAACCAGGCAGGAGCAAATGATATTATTCTTATTATCCATATAAATAGCTGGTTCAAAGCTGGTCTACATACATCAACTGAAGTTCTAATCATGTTTTTATACTACAAAGTAGACATAATCTTTAGAAACAATGATCTAGAAGAGGCAATTTTTATATTTACTCCTGGAAAACCAATTGCTGTGTCTTCTGTGCATGCAAGTGGTTTTTAAATATATTCTGTCCTTCAAGCAGGGAATCTTTGTTTAGCTCTTGTCCTATATTCTGACTGATATATTGTAATCTCTAGGTTTATACAATTTAGTGAGTTCTCAGAACTTTCACAGACTTCATGAAGTTTAGTCCTCCTGACTTATAACCTTAATGCTAGGATATTTAAAAGGACCTGGAAGGTCAATTATTTTTTTCTTATTGTAAGTAAATAACAGAGAGAAACCAGTACTTTGAACAGTACCTAGAATTCAGAGGTTAACAGGAAAACAACATCAAGTCTAGGTATTCAAGAAAAAGAGACAAGTCATGTAAAGTCATGTAATGTTGGACAACAACTTATTTGTCCTAATGCAACTACTTTCCTGAGGAAATATGTTAATACACATTCATCTAATATTCTCAAACACCAGCATCTATCTTGTGCCATATAGCAGTTTCTATACATGAGTTCATCTCAGAACCATTTAGTAAAATAACCTGGGTTGAAGTGATTACTGTAAATATACTTTCCATATAAAGAAGCACCTTTCCATATGTCCTCAGGATGTGTGCTTTCACTGAGAAAGATTCTTTATTGGATAAGCACTGGAGAGGAATTCAGAAAAACTCAAATATAACCTAACAATGCCATTATGCAGTGAAATTAATTTGGTCAAGCCACTTCATCTTCCTGCATCTCAGTTTCTGTGTGTATGAACTAGGGGTCTAGTGCAATCCATGTGAGGCACTATTAGCTAAGAAATTCTGTTCAATTTTCCTTTTAAGGATAGAGCATCCCCTCTCCACCTTCTCAGACTATTTGAAGGTTCTTCCTTATAGCTCCACATTTAGCAATTAAAGATAAGTAAGTGACTTTTTAGTAAAAAACGTTTTATTCTGTTAACAATGCAGTCTTGCATATACAGTATTTCAGTGCAATTTTGTCACTACTTTTGACTTCTAAAGCCTCAGGATATTATAATGGCTTATGGCTTTGTTGCTTTTTGAGCATATATAGAATAGCTACATTTTTGCTTTCTCTTTTTCTTTCATGAGTTTTTTTGTGGTTTAATTTATGAATGTTTGGGCAGCTGTTGGTCAGTATGTACTCACACTTTTTTTTCCCTTCCTATCTTACAGTCCTTTGGCTGGTATAATATCCTTATATCCATGTATATGTGTATGGTTGAATGCAAGTGTACAAACAGTTGTGCACATCTTGTATATACGCCTGTTACGTCAACTATGTACTAGTAGTCATCAGTCATAAAACCTTGAGAGTGAAAGCCCACCAATTCCAGGGGGAGAGAGTTCTGGAGTATAAATCAGCATGATTTAGATGTAAGTGGTTCCTTGCTGTGTTGGGATGAAGCCTTAAATCTGCCTAAATAGTCTGTTGACTACAGGAGATTACTAATCAAGGATTCTTTGTCTTTTATTAACACTAAGGAATGCTTCATTTCCCCTGCATGTAAGAACACTAGGCAAATACAGTCTAGGACATTTTACTTACCTGTACATCCAGAAAAAAAAATTATCCTGTCTTTTTCAGGATTTTAAATAGGAAATAAATAGCAAAGCTACTGAACATCTCAATGTTCTGCCGCTAGAGAGCACCAAAATGTTTGCTTGTAATGGAATGATCGCATTAACTCCCTTCGCCTTAAAATAGTGTTTTTATGTTGTACAAGTCTCTTCTAAAATGTCTGCCTGATTTTGGCCCATTTTTAATACACATGTCTAATGAGAAAATATCTGTTTCTAGGTATATCAGAAAGTATAATTTAGACTTTAGCCTTGCAATAGTTAAGCCCTATTTCTTTCACAGATCTTCCCACAAAAGCCAAACAAATTTTCTAATTCTGCCAACAGACATTTTGAGCACGTGAGTTTGTGGCATTCAATTTTATTGAGCTAGGGTAAAGTGGAAAACACAAATTATGATTAGAGACAGAATTCTGGCTGTTTTTTCTAGATAGAACTGCAATTAATGTGATTATATCAGCATTTGAGTTGAGAGATGAAAATCTGATCCTGACTTGCTGCCAAAAAATGAGAAGTGCTCATTAAAAAGACATGAAGGTTAGGGCAGATTTTAGATATAGACTTCCTTGCTTGCTTGCTTCTGTGCATTACAGTCATAATACTGCAACCTAAATGGAAATGCTGATTCAGCTGTGCTTGAAAACAAGAGAATGTGCAAGACAATGGAATTTTGTTTCCACTTTTAGGAAAAGCTTACATGATAAATCCAAGATTTTTATTCTCAGTGTTGGAGGAAGAAATATCCTTAGCTGTGAAGAGTGTACTTACTGTTCAAAAGGAGTTCTAGCTTTTCTGTACGATTCAGAAAGATTCTCCAGACCCTCATCACATGAGGATCTGTACTCTATTCCCGGGTTTGCAAGGTTCACCTTGATGGCCACAGTATTGCAATATCTGTTCTGTCACCTCATGACACAAAAGAACTAGAGTAAGCTGAGGGTGTCCTTTTTAGTAAGTAACCTAAGTCAAAGGATCTCAGCAAATGGCTTTGTCTCGTAGAAGATGTACAAGAGAGTAGATTGAGAATCCAATTAAAAATGTGTGACAATTATATGGAATGTGGTTGTTCTCCAGTCCTGAATTGTGAAGCTTTAGTGATACTGAGTCTCTGAAGAAATATACATATGTAATATTCTGGACTAGAATGGCTACTAGAGCGGTGAAATAGAGATGCATAGCTTCTGCTATCATAGCAAATAACCAGCATATGTAATTTGAAATGTTAGGTTTTGATTATTGTGGAAATAAAGACCCAGGCTTATTGGTCTACCAAGAATACTGATTTATGGAATTTAATTCACCTTGGTAGATTTAACTGTACATTCACAAATAAGTAAGCAATAATATTTCAATGCATTAATAGCACAGGTCCAAGCAAAAGGGAGCTCTGCTTCTGGACAACACATCATTATGTGTTTTAAACATAAAGCAACCTTTCTTTCTAATTGCAAATATATCAGCAAGAGCACTGCTTATTAATTTTACTGAAAAAAGTCACAACTCTGTAAACACTGATCAATCTTGTGCTAAAAATACTCATTTTAGCACTACAGGACCTAATTTATCTGTAAAAGGCATATTGAAACTTTAGTAAAATCAAGTTACCTAAATGTCTAAAGGTCCGATATAATTGGTGTTTGTTGCACACACATCCAATAGATGATCCTACTGGATTTAGAAGTACCAAGCCTTGCTATTGAGAAAATAAATCTCTCTCTTAAAGCCCATAAAAAGAGGAACAAAAAATACAGTAATAATTGCCAGCTTGTTGTACAAATCATGAGGATCTGCAAGACTTGGTATTAATTTCAATAGGTTTGGTTCAACTGAGTCCTCAGTCCACAAAATAAAGAACAAAATATGCTAAAACACCTGAGCACAAAAAATATAGTCAAATACATCTGCTTCTTTAGCTAATTCCTTAACTATAACTTCTTGTGTAAGTGTCTTCTTAGGTCTCATTCAATAGCCAGAGACTTTTGTTCTTGTATTTAAGCGGTTGATGAAATACTGTGCTGAATAGTCACAATCTGATGAATGTGGGCTAATTGCCTCATCCAGAACCATCCAAAGTTCAGAAAAAGCTTAAATTCTCACATGGCAATTATTTATTAAAAGGAAAAATCAGTTTTGCCTATTCTTCTGGTGGTATCACAGAAGCAAATCAGAGAATAGTTTAAGTTGGATAAAAACTTTAAGATCATCAAGTCCAACATTTAACTGAGAACTACCAAGTCCACTACTAAGCCATGTCCTTAAGGCAAATATTTTAAATAGCTCCAGGGATTCCACCACTGCCCTAGGCAACCTGTTTCAATGTTTGACAACTCTTTGAGTGAAAAAAATTCTTCCTAATATCCAACCTAAGCCTCCTCTGGTGCAACTTGAGATAATTTCTTCATGTCCTATTATTTGCTACCTGGGAGAAGAGCAACTTGAGATAATTTCTTCATGTCCTATTATTTGCTACCTGGGAGAAGAGGCCAACTTCTACCTTGCTACAATCTCCTTTCAGGGATTTGTTGAGAGAGAAGGTCCCCCCAAGCCTCCTTTACTCCAGGCAGAGCCCCCACCTCCCTCAGCTTCTCCTCATCACACTTGTGCTTTAGAATTTTTACCAGTTTGATTGCCTTTCTTCAGACACTCTAAGTTTTCCAAGGTGACTAAATAATTTTTTTTCAGAATTACATTTTAATAGTACTGCTAAAAAATGAAAGAAATATTTCTATGTGATCATAAATTTATTATTTTTTCAAAATCTATTACTTCAAGGAATTCTCTAGATACACTTTTTGGGTTTTTTTTATACCACTGATTTATTGCATATGTTTACATTGGAATAGAGATTTAAAGGATCATTTTCATTTATGTTTTAAAGCACACTGTCCAACTGCTTCTCCCCAAATCATATTTTTCCTGGCTATGATTAACTTACATTGCACTGATGACAATAAATATCAAAAGAAAGAAGAAAAAAAGAAAAGGTGAAGCAACTCCATTGTAGTAATTAGATTACTCTGGAAATAAAGAGGTGGATCACTAAAATCTAATTTGGAAGTGATGAAGTGCATGTGATTGCCAAGTAATTATTTCTGCACAGTCATTGTCCATGGGGAGAACAGAATTATTGGACACTACACAATGTTAATGATGGCATAGTATGACAACCTCATGAACATGCAGAAACATTGGTCTTTTGAGGACATTTTGTGACAATTTGTATTCATCCAAAAGTCTGCATTAATATGTGCACCAAAATCAGTCTGTGTTAGCAGCTTTTGTTGCTGTTTATTTTTGCAGAATAAAACTTGAATGTGACATTATGACCAGAATTTAACTTTATATGTTGACTCACTTGCAGAAGATGAAGAGATGTTGGGAGAGACATAGAAAGAAAAATGAGGCAGTTATGGAAGTATGGAACATTTAAATTTTGCTTGTAATATTATCGGAAGATTTTTCTAGGCAATGGGAAATGCAACCATGGCTCCATGATTATATTTTAATACTGATAGTATTTTCATTCTATTTCACACTTGTATTTCAGATCCAGTTTTTACTAATCTAAAAGAATGAATTTTTCTTCAGCAAGAATGACAATATCTCATTGTTGACTATTAGAAAAAATGCCAAAGACAAAATATTAAACCATAGGTGCACTAATCTTATACCAAGGGTCTTGATTCCATAAAGTATGTAACAGTATCAGAAATTCAAATTTAATATTAATTTTAAAAATTGAAACTTGTTTTACACAGTTTTTGTTTGCAAGCTCTGTTCATATACAATGCAGAAGATCTGCTGAGTATTCAGAATTTCCAGCAAAGTCCTGCCACTAGCTGGAAAGGAGCTCATGGTTAGGGTGAAGCAGAACACCTTTTTAAGCTGAAGAACCAAACATGCTCTATTCTGAGAACATTGCATTATTGATGCTGCTTGAGAAGGAATTAATTTTTACTAGATTCTTCTTATTTGGAGGTAATAGCACTGTAACTGTCCCCAGTATCCAACTACAATGATACCATGACACAAATACTGCGGAAACATTCTACTGGGATTTGCTCGTGTTCTACTAACTTGACTCACATAATCACAGAAAACTTAAGTTTGTAAGGGACCTCTGCAGGCCATATGGTCCACTCTCACTTCTCAAGTAGGGTCATCTAGAACAAACTGTCCAGGATTTTGTCCAGATGGCATTTGAGTATCTCCAAGGTGGGAGACCCTCATGACAGCTCCAGCCAGCCTGTTCCCGTGCTCAGTTTTCCCACCACTACTGGTAGATATAATGGTGCTCATTGTAGGTGTCCGTAGAGATCAATTGCCAAGTTACCCAGTATCTACTTCAAATGAATGCAAAATTGTCTCTAGAAATTGTAAAAACAAATGAAATGAAAACACTACTACTACCACCACCACCAAAACTGATGTCAAAGTCCACATTTTCTCATTCTAAAATAGATCAAAAATACTACCTGGTTAAGTATTCTGTGAATACTAATCAGTGTTGTAAACTGTTTCCAAGTAGAAAAGTTAAAGATATACATTCTTCTAATAGTTCTTTGTTCTAAGTTATTGTAAACTAATGGTTACTCTGCTTTTACTTTAGAAGAGTTAGAAATTATGCTGATGTGGTGATTATGAACTCTTTGGAGTAGCCTTTTTATGTTCCAATTGGTTTTGAGGCTCCTCTGTTTAGGTCTTGACTCACTGATGAGATTAGAGACAACTTTTTGAAACTGCTTCAGGCCTGTCCCCACTCCCTCATCAGTGATTTAAAATTCTCAGCAGGTAGATTATAAATAAGGGGTTGACTTATTTGTCTATTAGGAATACTGTCTATTACTAATAGAATATACTGACTCTAAAAGTAACATCCTATGACTTGCACCCATTTGATTGTTTTATCAGTGGTCAAAATTCACCTATAAAGTATACAGAGTTTTTCTGGTACTGTGACATGAAACATTCATGTAATTTTGTTTTCCAAATCAGCGAGTTCTTTATAGAAGTTTTTACCTAATTTTTTACTCTAAGTGGTAGATTCATAGACCCTAATGCTCATTTGTAGTCTAATCTCATGGAAATGTTTTATCAGCAAATTTATTTGTCAGGGTTTTACTCTAGGCTAGGGAGCCACCTCCACCCTTTTGGATAACAGCGAAATGTGATTCCAAAAGCATTTTCTGAAAGGCTTGGCAAAAATAATCTGATTTAGAAGCCACAAAGTAAATTAGAGATTAGTGGTAATAAGAGTAGGAATTCAGATTGAGAATTACTAATCAAATATAATTTGTAATTCTTTTTTTCTGATCCTGCTTTGCTGAAGTCAGTGGGAGAAGACAGAATCAGGGCTTCAAATTTAAATTTTCTAAGCAATATTTGAAGTTGCAGCTAGCAAGATTTGCATGCAATTTTTTGTGCATGCACTTGCAGAATTGAATTTCAACAAAGATCTGAGTTTAGAAAGCAAGATGTGGAACAGTATTGAATGACTTACATTGCATTTGGGCCATACAGTGTATAGAATATTTTAGCAGAACAAGGGCATGATATTTTAGTAAAAGCTTGTCTGCACGAGCCAGCTTTCAATCCAGGCGACAATATTAAAGGCAGTGTCCGTGAAACTCTCCTGGAACAGTGAGAATAAAGAAAAACAATGGCATTGTGTACTGGGAAAAAATGTAAAACAACATGTATTAACCAATACTAGCTTGCTAAGCCTGTGGACCCTGTTGAACCCTATAAAAGTGAACTAAAGATAGAAATAAACAAGGTGCGCTATACCTCAGTGAATAGTCTGAGTGATTTTCTATTACCTGGCATCCGAACAGGGACCCTTTGTGGGCAAAGGGACCAGCTCAGCAGGTCTGCACAGCGGGGAAGCAGACCAGGGCCAGCAGAGCGGATTCGCACGGTGGATCAGAGCTGGGTTGGCGGGTTTGCATGGAGGTGAGACGTGGAAGCGGACCTAAGCTGGGGAAAACTGGGATGGAGGGGTCTGGGAAGAAGACTGAAGGCAAGTAAGTGTTGGCACCCAGGGAGGAGGGGTCGCTCCCCTTCCCCCATCCACAGGGCTGCTAGCATGGAAGCTGAATTTGCGGCAGCATGAAAACTGCCTCAAAGCACTATCGTTAAATGAAGGGAAGCAGTCAAGGATAAGGACCTTGAAAAGCTTGTTTTATGGGCTAGAGAAAATGGGAGCCTGCAGGTGCCACCACTGCTTTTTGCAGTGGAAGTATGGAAAGATATAGGAGATCAGTTGTGGAAAAAAGCTATTACGGGGAAAAGCAGACGCTCTAACTCTCGGTCCAATCTGGCAAGTTGTAATAAATATCTTAAAAGATATGAAAGCGGAGTCCATGGTCACTGCCTCTGCCTTGCAAGCCATGGCTTGGTCCGAGACGGACGTGTTGCAGTTACCTCCTGCCACATCAATCAGCCATCTGGGTGCTTTCTTTGGAGTTGGGCACGTTCGGCCAGTGAAGGGGCTCACAGGGAAGCAATGTAGCTCGGTCTCAGAACTTTTAAAAACTCAGGAACGTACCAGGGCAGGCAGCAGAGCCCAGGCCAGAAGTTACCCCACTGAATGCGGATGTAGAAATGACAGCGTCTCTGGCAGGAGACGGTGCCAGCCCCAGCCAAGTGGAGCCCCGAATGTTAGCAGAAATAAGAACCCCAGAGTACAAGTTGAAAATCTATCCTTCGCTGCCATTTACTGTTCACTGCAAGCCATCCCTCTCCCCCCAGACGATGACATGTCAATGCATTCAGAAGACAAGCCACCACCGGCAGGAGAAGAACCAATAAATTGTAATGATGCATAGAAGAAAGATCTATTAGAGTGGCAACAGCAAATAGAAAAACTTGTGCAACAGCTGCAAGCTCGTATTGAGCAATCAAGTGGAGCTCAGTGTCATCAGGAGAAAGCATCTCCACAGCAAACGCTGAGACAGCAAGCAGAATCTGTTCAGCAACTGCAGGATGTGATACATCCTGAACCATCTGCTCCACCTTTGGAGAGACTTTTAACACCACAATCTTATTCAAGTTCTAACTCTACTACCCTAGAAGAAGAGAACAAGAAACAAAAATCAAGGCAAAGATGGACTGGCATCATTCGAGATGCAACCCTTGAAGGGGAATGCAAGCAGCAGGAGCAATAGCTTGTCCCATTTTATATGACCAGCAAAATCCATGACATGAACAGCACGACTGGAAAATCCTGCAGCAAGCCAAAAAGACAGTTACTGAACATGGCATTAAATCTGAAGCTGCAAACACTGCATTGGATTGGTTATTCACCTCTGATGTTAATAGTCCCACGGACAGCCAGAACTTGGCACATCTGCTTTTATCTCCATCTCAGCTTATGGTGTGGGAGAAGGAATGGAGAAGGTTAGCTATTTTGGAAGCCCATAGACTTCAAGATCAAAATGATGTACTGTAAGGACTTAATCCTGACATGATCACCGGTTCAGGAATCTACAGTCACATGGCTGTACAACTAAATTATCCCCTTGCAATGCATCACTTGTCAGCGCAGCTTGCTTGTCAAGCTTTTAATGCTGAGCCTGATTCCAAACCTCAACCTTCCTTCACAACAGTATGGCAAGGCCTCACAGAACAATATCCTCATTTTATCTATCATCTGTCAGCAGCCCTGAAAGCTCAAAATTACATGACTGAGGTAGCAAAGCAGAACATGTTTAAATTGTTAGCTTTTGAGAATGCTAATGCAAAAATAAAGCCTATCCTTGCCACGCTCCCAAAACAAGCAGGTGTGGGGGACATGCTGGATGTTGCTCTGAGAGTTAATCAGTCACAGCAAGGCCAACTTGTAGCCAATGCAGTTGCAGAAGCTGTAAAACCAACTACAAACTTACTTGCTGCTGTGGTCAGTAAATTGGGAAATGGACACAAACCTAACACTAATATTCCAAACATTTGTTACCAATGTGGCAACAAAGGACATGTCCAAAAGTCCTGCCAAGCTTCCATATGGTGTGATTGATGCCAGACATAATCATTCTACTGCTGCATGTTGTTCTGCAAAAAATGTGAACAAGAGTGCGAAGAGCCGCTGAGTGGGGACACAAGTAGCTGGCCCAACTCTATACAGCAACTCAACCCATCAGCAACCAGGGGAAGCCTGGGAATTGATCTGGCAGCATCAGTAGATGTCACTCTTATTGACAGTACTATCCATAAGATCCCAACCGGAGTCACAGGATGCATTTATTCCATCACTAGCCCACTTGGTGCTTTGCTAATTGGAAGATATCTACTGGAGTTGAGGGACTCATTGTTCTCCTAGGAGTTACTGATGCTGATTACACCGGTGACATTTAAATCTGTGACTATACATTAGCTCCCACCCTCATGATTAAGAAGGGGACAAGGATTGCTCAATTGGTGTTGTTTCAAAAGGTAGCAACTGAAAAAGGTATTTTTCGAAGTGCCCGTAAAAGTGGAGCCAGAGGATTTGTATCTACTGGAGATACAGTGGTGAATCTTTTTCAACAAATGAACCATCGACCAGTAATTGAAATCCCCCTACGGCAAAGAATGAAGCAACAAAAAGTCAAAATGATAAGATACAGGATACAAAATGCTAGATACAGGAGCTGATGTCACCATCGTCAGCCAAGTCTGGTGGCCAAAAGATTGGCCTCTCCATTGAGCCTTAAACTCAGTACAAGGTGTAGGAAGACACTCTACACCACTGAGAAAAGTTCATCCAACTCAGTTTCGATTTCCTGAGGGATAGACTACCACCTTCTGTCCATATGTCATGCCTTTGCCTGGGAGTCTTGGAGGGCTCATTGGTTGAGATGTTCTAAGCCAGCTTGGAGCAACATTAACATTTCCTGCCCAATCACCTTTTCAGTAGTCGCCACTGCTGACAGGCCACCAACCCCAAAGATTCAATGGAAATCCAATGAGCCAGTGTGGGTCGAGCAGTGGCCTCTCAGGAGCGGCTGGCAATTGCATGAGCTTGTCAAAGAGCAGCTGCAAGCAAAACACATCCAACCATTGCTCAGCCCATGGAATACTCCAATCTTTGTCATCCCGAAGAAATATGGAAAGTGGCAATTACTGCATGATCTGCGCAAAGTAAATGACCAAATGTGGACAATGGGAGCATTACAACCAGGGATGCCCTCTCCCACAATGCTACCATAGGAATGGCATCTTTTAGTTATAGATTTGAAAGACTGTTTCTTCACAATGCCCCTGCAAAAGGAAGGCACAGTATGGTTTGCCTTCACCTTACCAGCAATTAATAAAGTTTGTCTCAGAGATTTGAGTGGGTGGTCCTTCCACAGGGGATGAAAAGCTCCCCAACAATGTGCCAACTGTTTGTGCACTGGGCACTGACACCTGTGTGTGCAAAACAATCTCAGACAAAAAAACCACTACATGGACAATATTTTGTTTTGTCATCCTGATCCATTCCAAGATGATGACCTTGCATATATTGCTGCTCAGCTTGCTGCAAAAGGCTTAATTGCCCCAGAGAAGATTCAAAAACAAGCCCCATGGAAATATCTAGGGTGGATTTTAACATCTTCATCTGTCCACCTGCAGAAATTGAAATTGACTACTGAGATCAACACCCTTAATGATGCACAGAAGCTCATTGGAGATCTGCAATGGGTACGATCTATTGCTGGCATTAGGAATGATGAGATGGAACCTTTAATGAGCCTCCTAAAGGGCACAGATCCACAATCTCCTGTTACCTTGGAAAGCTTACTTTGTTCCATCCAAATTTACACCAATTGCTGAGTATACCTTGGTCAAAGCAAAGCCTGGATGAATTACAGTGTGATGATGTTAGAGACTCAGACTTTTGGGGTCATGGTATAGTATGGCTGGCCTCCTTTTTTACTCCAGAAGCAGCTGTTGCTAAAGCCTTAGCAACTTTAAAAAGGCTAGCTTGTTGGACCAGGAAAGAATTAAATTTGACATCAACAATGTTAAGTGAACTTTGAGCAGATGTAAGTAGTGTACGTCACGCTGTACTACAAAATCAAGCTGCAATTGATTTCTTGCTCTTGGCACAAGGACATGGTTGTGACAAGTTTGAAGGTATGTGCTGTTTGAACCTTACTGACCATTCAGCTTCAATCCATAAGCAGCTAAAACAGCTACAGAATGGGTTACATGCCCTGAAAGAAGATAGTGACCCCACTGGAAGTTGATTAGCCAACTGGGGCATTACTGGATTGTTGAAGTTTCTTGTGCTAGAAGGGAGGATGAATTTAGCTTATGATATTAATAGGGATAGTTGTTTTGAGCTGTATGTTATCCTGTATCCATAGAAGTGTAGAATGAATCATGTCCAAAGCCTGACTTGTGCAAAAAGAAAAAAGGGGAATTGTTAAGAATATTTTAGCAGAACAAGGGCATGATATTTTAGTAAAAGCTTGTCTGCACAAGCCAGCTTTCAATCCAGGTGACATTATTAAGGGCAGTATCCTTGAAACTCCCCTGGAACAGCGAGAATAAAGAAAAACAATGACATTGTGTACTGGGAAAAGAATGTAAAACAACATGTATTAACCAATAGTAGCTTGCTAAGCCTGTGGACCCTGTCAAACCCTATAAAAGTGTACTAAAGATAGAAATAAACAACGTTCACTATCCCTCTGTGAGGACTCAGTGAATAGTCTGAGCCGTTTTCCATTAATACAGTAAGGTTTAAGTACTGTGGGATTCTATGGTACACAACTCAGTAATAAGATAACTCAATGCACTGAAGCAGACTTTAACTACAGGTCATAACTCTTACTGTGAAGTGTCATGCTACTCTCTACTATGGGATTTAAGAATAATCACTGAGCTGAATGACCAGCAAGGGTAGAAGTTTTTCCTTTAGAATATAATGATATATTGAAACAAGTGGTAATGAAAACAGCTGAATTGCTTTTGGATTCTGAAGGAATTCTGAAAAATCACTTCTCCTCTTATCTGTCTTGACCAAATAAGAAGCAACATTTTTGTTCCATAATTTTCACATATCAAGAAATTAATACAGAAATGTTGTGTGTGGGGAATAATTTTATTTCATTTTGTCTTCCCACGCTTTGCCTTCTTCTGAATGCCTAATATGTCATGCTTCCAGTCTGTGGCTTAGAGCAAAGTGCTCCAGGCAGTTGCTGCCCCAAGAAAAATCTGGGGTAATTAATACTCCTGCTACCAAATTTTTGGAAGTTGTATGCAGCTGTCATAGGTTAGAACCACAGCTTGCATCACCCTGGTATACTACCAGTGAGGAAATGAGAACTTCTCAGTTGATTTGTTTCCAAATTGAGTGTGTATACTCATATATAGGAGTAGAATGAATCGATTCTCTAAAACTAGGTAGTGTGAATGCTATTGAAATGACATGTATCATCTAATTTCTCCTGTGGCTAGGAAAAAACCCCGAACAGTCTTGTAAATTAAAACACTTTGATTTTGATGTGTGAGTGGCTGGGACCAGATCCCTGTCATGCCTACCTACTGTCACTGAGAAAATAAGTTGGAAAGATAGCATGCTTCCCTGCTGGGCTAACTACTTTGAGTCAGTGAATAAAAAATGTGAAAGAAACAGAGAAATGTAACCTGAGCATGTACCTAACATTTGTTACCTAGTTGCTGGCATAAGTGAGAAAATGAAACCTTAGCCCTGAAAATTAGAGTTTTAGATGAAGTTCTGCAAGAAGACATTCCTATGAAACAGATTTTCTGCTTTTCACTCATGAGAGATACTGAGGAGGTTAAAAATATTTTTCAGTTGCTACTGTCTCATTTGTTATAAAAGAAATATCTAACAAAGCAGCCTGCAAAACCATTGTCCAAAATGAGGTGCAGCAGCATATTCCACCTGTCCTTTTCAGCTGAGGAAAGTAATTGGAAGTGTACTTTAATTTAAAAGAGTTATAAAAGTAAATTATTTCATCTTACCCCTCTATATCTGAGTTTAATCCTAAAAGCAAAATTTTTAACTGGCTTCAGTGTGCTTTTTATCAGGACTGGGATTAAGTCAAGTCTCTTACCATCTGAGGAACTTGTCAGAGATGTTACCTTCTCTCTTTCACCTGCTTGCCCTCTCTCCTGTAATCCTTTCAGGGCAGGATGATTCTTTCTCTGAATCTTGTGAAGCCTGCACTATTTGCAGGTGTTACTGAAACTAGTAAAAAGTAATCGCTATTTTTAGTTTCACATGACAAAGTTGTATTCCTTGTCACCCTGAGAAGTAAGCTAACAGAAGACAGGATTTTTAAAGCATTTGGTATTAGCTTATTCTCTTTCCACTTAGTATATAGAAAGAAACAAAGGCCAGCACTGCACATTTTGGGAAATCTCAGCCTTGACAGAACTAGTCCTCCATAGTATTAAGCCCGCCTCCCTCCACATAAACTCACAAGTGGAAAGTTAAACTTTGGGATAATGGCAGCCATGTTGAAATTGTAGTGTTTAATTCAGTCTAGTTTGGAGCTGACTGAGATCCTTCTCCAGCCCAGGTACTTACATATTTCCATTGATTAAACTGAGCCTAAAAGGTTTTACATATAGAAAAGAGAGATTCAGGAGCCACTGAATATTTCTGAATCATTTTTTGGCAAAGTTCTTAACCTCATTTCAAAACCGTAAGAATAAGGACAGCTTTAGTACCATTTTTTCCCCTGCTCTGAAGAAATGCTGTTAACAGTGCTGGGGAGGAATCAACACCTTCCTTTGCTGTTTCTGGGGAGTCTAGCTGCTCCAGAACATGTAAATGATATGATGGTGACACAAGAAATGCTACTATTTTGGACACCTGCAAATATTAATCAAATATATCATTGTAAGAAAAGCATCATTTACCAAATGATTGATAAAAATACTTTCAGAGTCCGCTTTCCACAATCACCTTATCAAAGCTACAAAGGACCTCCAGTGCAAAGTGATTTAAATGGATTTCTTTGTTTCTGGCCTGCCACTTTATGTGATTTCTGTGATATAAATATATTTTAAACTGAAAACCTAGATTGAGCGTCCGAACACTGCAAATTTATTTGTGTTTTATAGAATCAGAATTACATTTACAGGCCTAGCATACTTATGAATTGTATTTTCTTAAGCCGGTTAGGAGACCATAATGGGTTAAATTAATCAGGCTGTGTAAATGTGAGCTGAACATATGGTCAGTCCCTCTGAGAGTTTTAAAAAGCAAATGTCTGCTAAAACAAGTAAAGTCCAGCTTTTTGTGAGTATGTTGTCAGCATGAAAAGAGTTCTCCTATTTGCCACAATGAAAAAAAGGGTAACATCTGCAATTATTTCACTTCTCTAGTTGCACACAATGAAATGGGAGGAAAATTAATGTTTAAGTAGGGACAAAAAGACAGAAAAGTGGAAAATCCATTTAGGAAACTGGTGTGAAAGTTGTGAGAGAATAAATATTTAATGGCTGGACTTGTAATAGGAAAGAGAACAACCCTAAAATGCAGGTCCTCAAACTGCTGCAGACATTTTGATTTTTAAGCATATTATTTTTTGGTTTTATTCCTCATTACAACACTTGAGACTTATGCAATGAATTTGCAAAGAACTCCAATTTTTTTTTTTAATTAAAGATCTGTCTTAAGATCCTTACTAGTTTTTGGACTTCAAGTTTTAGAACTGATCAAAGATATCAGAGTTTTTTGTGCTATTTGACAGCTAATAAAATAAATGCCTGAACTGTGACATCTGTATGATCTCTGAGTAAAAGATATTTTTATCTCTTTTTTCCTTCCTTTTAAAGAAGTACTTTCAAGGAAAAAAAATGCTAGTGTGGAAACTTCTTTTATTCAAAAGATTTTTTAGCCTAAAAGTTTCTATTTTATTTTTTAAAAAAACCTCCATTGCTCTGAAAAACTATTTGACAAAGAGCAAATATTTTTTCTGTTGTCCTTGAGACACTATTCTCATCTGACTTACGAATTGAAAATTAGTTTGAGTTGATAGTGATTGAAGACTCAAGAAGTCATAGGTCTCCTAAACAATAGACAAGGAAGTCTATTTTTCCCTACTGGATTTTCATCTACAATCAAAAATTACTATATTTTATCCCTAGGTTGTCAATTTGAATGGAGGTTGGAACAAAGAAGTCAAGGACACCATAGCCTGTTGAGAATAAAGCATCCTTTTAGGCTCCTTTCCTACATATTCCCTATTCCCTCCAAGCAATGACTGAGACAGCAGGAGAGGATAATGTGTTTATAGAAGAACTGTTTTTATATTATGCCTGATAAATAAAGGTTCACTGACTCTCACAATCAAATTAGTATCTTTGTAGGGTGAATCAGAACTAAATAATGTAAACAAAAGCATTTTGCTGCGTATAGCTAATACTTAATGTTATTTCTTTTTCCTACCATGAGAATTTTACTGAAAGTATCGACTTTAACTCAGTGGCAAAGCTTATATGTACCTGAGTATGTCTAGGATTTCTCTCTCTTTTCAAGACTATTGAAAAAATTAATTGATCTTTGAAATTTTCATGTCCATGTTTAATCCTTTCACTGTGCCAAAAGGATTTCTCTTAGGAGCCAGTGAAGCAAATTTGTATTTTCCCATCAAAAGTTTAAAAGCCTTTTCCCTGTGAAGTTACTGTATATGTATATACAATATTTATTTTTAAATTTTTACAGAGTAAATAATTTGAGGCATGCATCAGTTTTCAAACTCCATATACTGAAACAAATTCATGTATTATCTTATGATAAATTCAGGTATTTTAAGCATATATAAGACTTCATTACTTGGATCCAACTTTGAGCTACATTAAGGCAGTAGGGACCTCAAATATAGAAGTGGCATATTACTAGTGGCACAGTAGAATGTATGTTTTTATTGAAATGAACAATGAGTTAGTGATTTCAAATGACCATTGATCTGTTCATGTCCATGGAAGTTGCTAAGGTAACATGGCAGGGAGCATGGAATATCTTGAATAATCACTTGTTGATAATTGTCACAGAAGAGCAAACCTGCAAAACAGCCTCTTAAAAACCTAGAAACAATTGCAAACCAGCTTGTTATGCAGAAGGTGCAGAGAGATCATACAACTCACTGACTTGCAAATATGATAGTGATAAATTTGCACTCACTTTTACTCATATACTCAAGACAACACTAATTGAAAATCTTTAATGACAAACATAAAATTCCTCCTTTTGTAATAAATCTTCCTAAAATCAGGATCTTGTTCTACATATCATCCTCCTAACTCCGACAAAATTTAGCCTTTCAAGCATAAAAAAGCATACTTTTACTCACATAATTAACTAACTGTAAGAAAACACTAAATTAATAGGATATCAGTGACAAAGGAGTAAAATTTGTTGCCACCCCCACCCTCCAAAAAGCATTCAGACTATTAAATAACATATTCAGGTTGTTTTTTGAAAAAAGACTTGTGAAACAAACCTAGTAGTTTGTAATTTCTCTCTGCAAGCCACTGCATACAGTTAATACTTATGTTAAAATGTGCACAATGCATCTCACTTTCCACTAATGAGATTTCAAAATCCATCCTGATTTGCTGCTGTTTGCATAGGGAAATTAAAAAATTGATTGGTTACTTCCTTCCCTGGATTTCTGCACATTGCCTGGCTGTTTGCCGTAACTAGGCAAACCTTTGGAGCAAGAAGCAGACTTTGTAGCAGCAGGGGCTATGAGGAAAGAGGCTCTGGGATCAATTAAAATGCCAGGCTTTTCCATGCTGGTTTCCAGAGCATCTGTGCATGATTCCACATAAATTTAGGGAATTAAAGATCAGACAAAGGTAAATATTTGCATGCTTTGCTTAACATTGCATTAAAATGAGGGTATGAAATATGACAAGACCATTCAGACTGAAGCTGTGTTTACAGTCTCAATTTAATTTATTTACATCCAACTCCTTTGTTATTGAAGTTATGTTATAATTATAGGCTGTTTGAGTCACTGTTTGGGTGCAGACTATATCTGGAAGTTTAAATCAAACCTGTCTAGCTATAGTGAAATAGCATGAAAAAAACCCATTATCTTAGCAAAGAGATGGGGTTTTTTATACATCACATCCCCTCGGAGACACACACACAAAAAAATCTTCCTTAAAAAACCTCTCCAAGTAACAAAAAAGCAAAAGAAAATATTTTTCTGTTTGTCACGCACTCAGATGAATTCTGGTAGTTCTGTATCTTGACAGACAATTTCAATATTCAACACCTTGGCCAGCACACTTCAACCTCAACTGCCTTAGAAAAGCCCTTCATTTTGAAGTAGTCAGCAATACCTTTGCAAATGAAAGGTATCTTCACCTCTTCATCTCAACAATAATCTGTTCCTGCAGGCAGACAGACTTTGTTTCTCTGCTGCATGCACGGAGCAGAGCTCAGACCCATCTGGCATGCAGTACAAAAGATCAAGGTGGAGAAAGATGCACCACCTTTTGTTGCTGGGTATAGGTGGGGCATGGAAGCAGATGTCGCAGGGAAGTGATGGGATACTGCCACTCTGCTTGGAGAAAGCACTGTCAATATGAATAAGCAATTAGGACTGAGCAAAGAAAACACAGAAAGATTTAGAATTAAGAAATAATAAATAAATGAGATTTAGAATTAAGAAATGATGAAATGCTACATAGAAATGATGGAGACAGCATTCCAGTTAAATACAAAAGGGTTACATACGAAAAGTACAAAAAAAAAGAGCAGTTCACGGACACAAAAAGGTTTGCCTTGAAATAATACCTAGTGGAGACTGTCTGTGGGTCTCTCAAGTTAAAAGATTCTGATATTTATCTCAGAATAATGTAATGCTTCTAATATTTTCAATATTCCTTTAAGGCATTCAACTCTATCAGTCACTTTTCTAGCTTTCTTCAAAATTTCAGCTGAAAGAGTTTTACCATCATTCTATAACTAGAGACTATAAACCATAAAGATTCCTAACAGAATCTGACCTGCTGAAGTAAGCTTGGTGAGAATGTAGCGGTTTATGTTGCTCAGAAATACGTGCAAGTTTTATTATTCTATATAATGAACTGTACTGTTCATTTTGTGTGATGGATTTAAAGGGAGATGTATAAAGCCTGGGAGCAGATTGCAGCAGCCGACAGTTTCTGCTCTTAAGAACCCAGAAAAGAAATGTTGTTATGAGAGGAGGAAGAGTAATTTTTTCCAGATTGTGGTAGTTATTTTTGTACTGCTGCTGCCTTCTCAAGACTACATAGATCACATCTAACACTAGCAAACTTCCGCTGCCTGAGAAAGGTGTTGTCTTTTTTCCTTAACTACAGATTTATGGCCTTTTGGAATCTGCAATATTTCTTTGCAGCAATTCTTTTTTTGTAATATGATTGTATTAATTTTTTTTTTTCCAGTAGTATGGCTGTATGGAATTGCTAGCCATTGATAAGTTCAACCCTATCATCTCGATTTCCATCTGCAAACTTATTTTATAACATTAGAGAATTTGTATTCTGGAGCTATAGGAAAGTAATACCTTTTGCTTTACAGTCTTAAATGGATAATAGCAGAAGGTTTGTCAAAATCCATTACCTCAGCATCATGATAAGCTTACCATGTCCTTTTACCTTATTTTTAGTTCTTTATCATTAAGTGTTAATTTTAAACCTGCCAAGAACATAGAAACAAATTGCCTAACCTTTAAGAGGAATACATATGGTTACTTTTCATGATATGGCACACAGCTATATTGATGATGGTTTCACAGGATGAGTGAAAATAGGCAAAATGTTAGCAATTGTGTGACTGTATTACAAATGCAGACTTCAAAAATCTTGAATTGCCTCTTCTGTCTGCCTTGGTTTGGGCTAAGTTAGATGTATTTAAACCAGGAATCACCACAGAGAAAAAATCTTTGAAATGGTTAATGGATCACAAAGTTAAATGACTTTTTTAGTTCAATATTGTACCTGTGGCCTTTGCAGGTGACTGCCCCAGTAGCATTAGTTTTTTCCCTTTCTTTTTGGAGAAGAAAAACAGGTTATTCTGCTACTAGAGAGTGTTCAGAATCTCCTCAGGTTGGCATATTTTCTGAGATGAAGGATAATTAGATTTTTTCTTCCATCTTTCCATTGATCCAAAGACTAAACTAGTTGAGAAAATAGATTTTGTTCCACCTTCTTCCAGGATAAAGTCTTGAGTCATATCAAAAGGCAAAGCTGGAAAAAAAGGTACTGAATATTCTGCAGCTTTTTTAGAGCCTGTTCACCATCTGCTGCTCTATTAGGTTTTGTTAATAAAAATGATTTGCTAAACCTAGTAGACTCTTACACATATTCTAATCTATTTTAAAACCAACACCATCATGTGTACTGAGTGAATATGCAGTTGCTGTAGAGCAATGTTTACATAATACTTTAGTTGATTACAATTAAAACTGATTTTTTCCTCCAAATGCTGGGTGAAAATTGCCTAGAGCAGCATCATTATCCATGTTAACAGTAATTAACACATTGAATTAGCACCTTGGACAATGCAGAGTGAGCACCTCCCTTTTTCTGCAAGCACATCTGTTGTTTTACGTAATGAGCACTTTTGTTTTCAAAAAAGTATAAGGGTATATTTCAAACATCTTCTACCCAGCAATTTGATACCTAAAGTAGACTTCTTCATCTTAAGAAGGCCAATTTTAATTCCAAATTGCAGAGCATGCATTTAATTATAGACTGAATTAATACAATTCATGATGCTTTTATTGCTTTTATAATTGTTGTAAATAAAAAATATTTTATAAATAAAAAATATTTTCTAATCACTTTTATGGGAGCAGTCACAAGATTTGAGGTTCCTTTTGCACAAAACATGCTCATAATCAGGGAAATCTGTGGATGTTGGGCAGCACAATGATGATTCTTAGCTTGTGGTGTCTGCTGTTTTGCCATATGTGGTTTGAAGAGGACATGGCCCCTGATCTGGTCCTTCTGCTTCTCTGGCTAGCTCTCCCTTTGTAAGAGGAGGGGATATTGGAGTTGACAGGGTTTCTGCAGGACTGAAGCCAATGGGAGCACCAAAGAAATATATACTCTTGTTTTGTTGGTGGTGGGCCATACAGCTTGGAAAAGGACATTTTAATAAAAGCTTAGATCTCTTCTCAGGCCTACAAATTATAAATGAACATACTCTGAAACGAAAGTCTAACTTTTTTTTTAAGGGAGAGAGCATACTTGGAGACAGAAAAGGGGAAAGGACATTATGCTAGTCCAAAACATATCTTTGACCATTGCAATTGGACCCTTCTGCTTTTGCACTGCTTCAGTGATGCCAAACACCTCTCCATCTCACCACAGGAGTGTTTCCCTGGATGATCCTCAGGGAGCACTGAGCTTTTGTCAGCCATACCAGAGAATTCAAGTTCTCCCAGCACTCCTTTCAAACTGTTGGTCATACTAACAGCCTTAAAAATCTAGGGAAAAAGAATCATACATTCCTGAATGTTCAGAGGAAGAAAGCATATTTTTGTTTCTCAAAGCACATTGCTCTGTTTAACACATGCAGTTCTCAATAAAAGTAGTGGTGTACCTGGCCAAAAACCTTAACAGCTCTTTGAAAATTTGCCTTTAATGTGAAAAACCATCAAATGTATTTAAGTGCAGGCGAATATGCTTCTACTGCACAAGCAATTGTAAAAATAAAAAGTCTCCCACTGCTGCCAGTGCATTACCCTAAAAGATTACTACAACACATGTGCTCACAAATGCAGCACAGTCTAAACTTGGCTTACTGCAGCAAACGACAGTAACTCTTTCCAAGAAATGTTTCAATGGTGTTGGTCTTAAAGGTTACTCATACTCTTGGCAGATGACCCATATAACAGAATACTATGAATACACCAGGTCTCTGCTTGTAAGAAACCATGGTTCTGCTTTCCCTGCTGCCTCTGTGCACCTCCCAACATGGCATCTCTTCCTGCCTCATGCAAGTGCTCTGGGCAGTACCTGTACAACCGTGCCCACCAGTTCCATGTTTTCCAAGACATCTTGTAGCTACTGTATTTGTGTTCTCCACAATTGTGAATGCTGTTGCAATAAGGAAAAATTGTACATTCCCTCACATAGTGTTAAAGTTCACAAAGTGCCTGAGAGCACCATACATATGACATTTTGAATGAGAATCTTCTCTATTGGAACATGTCTAATAGAAGAAGGAAAAATATGTTTTCCATTCTTTATTAAAGAACTACAAGAACTTTCAAAACTTCGTTATTTCTTTGTATTTCAGCAAAACTCATTTTGATTTGGTTTTTTTGTTTGTTATTAAATTGAGAAAACTTGACGCCATTTGGGAGAGAAATATGAACAGCAGAACACTGCTGTATTTCTCCACTTTTGACAGCTGATTGTTTCAGGGTGATGTAGGTCCTAAGCTTGAGTAATTAATAATATATCATCACAGCAGATCAGCAGTGTTCCTCTACATTCCTTGAAAAGTTCCTGAATGGATTTTCACTGTATATTTTGGTTTTATACTGTTTCTTTAATTTCTTCAACTGACCATCATTAGCAGCAGATTTTGTCCTTAGAAGGAGCATTTAAGGAAATCATTGCAACACGGCCTGCAGATTTTTGTTCTGAATGCTAGTTTCAAGTTTATCTGCTTGAATTATAGTCATCTTAGCCTGTTACTTTTTAAATGCATTTTTTCTGAATTGATTTCAACTCCTGTGAACCATCTCCTGTTAGTAGTTACCACCATAGATACTCATTACCAGAGTTGTTTAGTTTATTGTTTGCAAATTATTTTCACTGTGCACATTATTATATAGATAGAATAAATTTGATATACAGCATGTAAGAATCTGTTACTAGTGTTATAGAAGGGCTAATTTAAGATTTTTTTTTCCTCTGGTGACCATCTTCTTTGAAAATGGAGAAATAACAGACAAGACCAAATAATGAGCATTTATTCCATTTCTGGAGCAGTGAAGGAGTAGATGAAAATTATACTACTAAAAATATGCTTACCTTTCATGAATCATAAACTGGCTCTTGATTAGCCAGCCCATCAGTTCCAAACAACTGATGAACAGTCAATCATGATCTGCCATAATCTCACCTAGTGAGATTCAGAATGAGGATTTATGAATCAGGATTTCATTGTCTTGCAGAATTTGTTAAATTTTTGAGCAGCATAGAAGTCATTTCACATAAGTCAAAATACACGTAGCTTTGTCACGAATGATTCTCATTTTTTGTATCTGCTTGATTAACGTGAAAATACAATTCCTTTTTAGAGTTCTTCAAACAGTTACATGGTATACTTAAAGTTCAGGTATCTCTTACCTTGTTTAACTTAAGATAGAGAACTTATCCATTTTGTAGTTTCTCTGGTAAAGAAAACCAAAAGTACCAGTTTTGCAGGGAATGCCTGTGCTCTTGGTTGTAATGCTGGATTTCAGAATGTCAATGCACGGAGTTTTCAGGGGACAGCCAGGTATTTACTTACAGGTATTTAATTTCAATTTTTGTTTCTGGGGTCCTAAAGGAATGAAACTACCCATATATTCAAATTTTACACATAAACAAGCATTTACAGAATTAGGGCTTTTTCATAACTCTGCTGTATAAGGTTTGTAATAAGCTCAAACCATGTTACTTGTTTCAGGACATTCCTGTTTTCATATCCCATTTCCTTTGCTCTTTTTTCACCTGTGTGCTTGTTTTTTTTTTTAATCGTGTTGCATTATACTGGTCAAGAAATATTGAATTTTAATTCAAGGGGATGAAAAATAAATTTTCTTCCCAACATAGCATCGTTATACTCATGCCAAAATTTCATCGAAAATAACAGCAATATCTACCACAAGTGTGCACAAAATAAAAAATTAAAAGTATATTCTTTCACTGACAACCACATAGAATATTAGATTAAATGTTCTGTATGTAATTAATTACTATTTAATGAACTGAATGAAACTACCAGTTGGGATCATGGCTCTGTATAGCCTGCTGTTACACTGAAAAAAATTCCAGGGATTTCAATCCCCAAAAATTTGTCAGTTAGTTAATGATTGTATAGTTTAATTATCTTGAAAATTAAAATCATAGAACTTTTTTCTGTGCACCTGACAGATGTAGGAAAGAAATCTTCTTTATTATGGAAAGAAAAAAGAAATCCATTTGAGAACTTATATTGGCTAAAATTAATAATTAAGCATTGACATTAATTCACATTGAAAAATATCTTCTGAAATAGTTTAGGAAATAGACTAATTATAATTTAAGTTCATTAAAATGAAAACTTGGATTTCAGAAAATATTTTTCATGTATAGATTTTGGTGTATTTTACAAAAAGAGGCAAAATAATTGTTCTATTTTACAGAGAAAGCAGAGGCTGAGAGGAAAGAAATCATCTAGGGGATAGAAGACAGGTCATTGTTAAGGCCAAAAAGCATAGATACTTAAGTCAATATCCTATTCACAAAATCACATTAATTCATATTTATCTTGGAGAATTATGACTGTGTAGACATGTGGCATTTCCTGGCTTTATTCAGATAGTAATTGAGAACATACATGAGTATGTATTAGGGTAGATTGATATGTTTATTACTTCTACATGAAAATGGAAGACTGATATACCAGAGCAGAAAGGAGCACACTACCAGTTCTGCAAGGATCTCTTCTCATTTAAATTGAAATCTATGTTTGCAAACTGGGAAGATGCCTGAGCGTCCACTCCATAGTCTTTGTGTGGCTGCAAGTCTTAGCTGAGCCAGTTACTCTAGTTTGTAGTAGGATGAGATGAAGTAGCACTGGTCTTTTTGCTGTTGGCTCTTTTTCCTAGTGATATTAAAAAATGCTGGGTAATCCAGGGAGGACTGATTTTCATTAGCCACTGTGGCAAGCCTTCTGAGATGGCAAGAAGAGTTTGCTGCCCTCTAGATACTGTGTATAGGCAGTGACAGGCACACCCCAATTCTCTGTATATAGCTTCTTCACTAGAACCAAGTGTGACCTAATATAGTGCGTTATTTTTCATATAGTGTCTCAAAAAAGCATAAGATCTTGTGTCAGAGTGAAGAAATGCATGTATTTCTTCTGAATTTTCACATTTCATTACTTCTGCAGGCAACATTTGAGTCCCAAAACATTTAGTCATCTTATTTTCATGTCACAGTTACATCTTTTTGAGACATCTTAGAGAAAATCTGTACCGTATGTTCCACATTAAAAGTATACATATTAGTTACCTCCATACTTTCAAAATGAATCATAGAATTATAGAACAATTTGGGGTGGAAGAGATCTTAGAGATCATCTAGTTCCAACTCCCACTGACATGGACAGAGACACTGTCCACTATCCCAGGTTGCTCTAGTCCAACCTGGCCTTGAACAATTACAGGGATGAGGCATCCACAACTTCTAAGAGCAAAGAGTGCCAGGGCCTCCTTTGCAAGGAGGATTTTTTTACTTCTAATCTAAACCTCCCTTCTTTCAGTTCGAAGCCATTCCCTCTTGTCCTACACCCTTGTGAGAAGTCCCTCTCCAGCTCTTTTGTACCCTTTCAGGTACTGAAAGGTGTTCTAAAGTCTCCCCAGCAACCTCTCCTTGAGGCTGAACCCCAACTCTCTCACCTTGTCTTCATGGGAGAGGGATCCATCCATCTGGACTTGGTCCAACAGGTTTGCTTACAGGTTTGTAAGCAAAGATAAAAAGATGGTATAGAATATTAACAAGCTGAAGATGATCTTCTATTTTATTCCAAGAGCCTTCTTCCAGTCTTTTCTCCATCAATCCCTCTCCACAGGTACTTTCCTCCCCATGCTTGGACCCATAGGTAATGCTAAGGCCCTCTTGTTCCTATCTTCAGGATACTTATTTCTTTTCTGATTCGTGAGAACTGAGATAAGTGGTTGTCAAACTGATCTGCCCTTTTATGGTGAATAACAATAACATGAGGCCAATCTTTAATAGCCTGTAAACTTACTTAGACTGCACTCACTGTCTATCATATACATCTGTCCTGCTTATAGAAAAGATAATGTAGATGAATGTGGTTCTGGTTGGTAAACTTGCAAATTAAAATGCAAAGCTTACACATCTACTGATGATCAAGTTCAAGCAGGTAATACCTTCAGAATCCCAAATCTTTTTTATAAGCTTCTGTTGTAGTTACTAGACAGAGATTGAGAGTTTATGCACACAGCTAAAAATAATGTTTTGGACCAAAGATCTCTTATTACAGTGTTTTCTAATTATTTTGTGGAGCCCTTTTTAAGATTAATGATATTAATGGATAATAATTGCACTGGTGACCTTTTCTAATACACTAGTCATGCAAAATAACTTTAAATTCCTAGAGAATGAGTCAATGCCAGCTCCCACAGATTGTCTGAGGCAGGAAAGGCAGGGGGAACCACAGAAATTTTGCCTTCTATTTGTTCTATTTTATCATCCAGAAGCAACCTCACAAGGAAGTGTGAAAAGTTACTCACATTCTCTACCCTCTTTATTCTCACAAAGCACTTGTATTCCTCTAATTCTGAGAGTGTGCTTACGTGAGAATCAACAATTTCAGATGACTGAGTTGCATACTGGTACCATGCCCACAACCAAACTTGGGCTATTAACATAGAGCTGTGAGGTATTTTGTGCTCAGCACTTCACCAAACACATTGCAATGTGTGCTTAGAACACACATTGCCAGTGGAAAGCTAGCACAAATCTGTCTACAAAGTCCTTAAGCAGCCATTTGACATCAGCATATATCCAGGTAAAAATGCACAGATTGTTAAAGTCTTGTCTGGATTCTCAAGTTATGAACATCTGCTGAGGAACAGGAATGATTTCTTTTGATGAATAGATGTAGTTACCCCTAATAGTCTCAGAAATTGTTTCCTTTCCAAAGATGTTCCTTTCAGATTATTGTAGCAAAGTGCTTCAAACAGTCTGTACTTTCAAATTATAAGCACACTGACATGTCTGTAAACAAATTTGCTGCAAAAAGATATATTTATGCACCAGTTCTCCTGTGCATTCCCGAAGGACAGATCCTTGTGTCCTTGTGTAGGCTCTCTATCGCCTAATTTTGTCAAGCTACTCACTGTGAATAATTTCCTGATCATGTAATGTTACAAAAGGCAACTGTAAAAGAAAAAGAAGCTATACCAAGGTATAGAATACATCTAATCAGAGAGACCCGCTGTATACCAACAGCTTACCACATAGTTTTTATAAAATTTAATTTGATTGCAACACAATACAAGCAGGTTATGTCCCGTGGAGTCTGCACTACAAAACAGTATATGTTAGTTGTAATTTTATCTTATCTCTGATGGTTATGACATATGTCACCTGAGACATCTTGCAAGTGATTACCTGAAGTAATGTGTGGGTTGGATGTGACTTCGGTAAAGCTGCATATCTGACAATAACAAACGTAAATCTTTAGTTAAATTAAGTTGTTGGCCTGTTGTTCATCACATTGATTCTACTCTTTCAGTTAAAAGTTGTGTCTGTCCCTTGGGAGAGAATTTAAGGAAGAAATCCCTTTCATGCTAGAGTTTCTCCAAACATTTATTTGGCTATTCTGAAACCCTAGGATTAACGCATTTTAGGTGGATTTTTATGTTTCTGTTATGCCCACTGAATATCTTGTGATGTACCGTGTTACTTACAAGTAAATTGTGGGAGAAGGAAAATTCCACTCCATAACTGATAATGTTATTATGGCAAACCATTGAGTCAAATATAGTGCAGGCTGCATTGATCATCAATTAGAAATTACATCCTTTCTCACTTTATTATAAAGCGTGAATATCAAAGTAACTTAAATATTTCATCAACTGAAGTGGAAAAGATGTGAGCTACCAAATGAATGCACCTTATTTTAGCTGTATTAATTTAGTTGTAGGAACATGCTTCTTTGGAAGCGGTTGCTGTAATGCATCCATTTGGAAGTCAGCATGTTATAAATAAACCTAGTTATTAGGAAAATTAAGTGAAGCTTTCCTCCCTTCTCCCACTGAAAGTAAAAATTATTTGAAAAGTAAATAAAAGCTTTTTACATATTGGGAAATTAATATAAACATCCCTCACTCCCCAACTATTTGAATGCTTTACCTGGCTTTTCCAAAGACTTATTATTATATTTTCTAGTTTCAATTAATTAATTAATTTAAATCTACAACTCAAAGTTTAAGTGTGTGAGGACTTCTTTTATCACTGGAGAATCTCTTCTTTTTTTTTTTTCTTTTTTTTAAAATTTTTTATTTATTAATACATTTCTTTCTAGTAAACCAGCAACTCAATTAATTGTATAGGTCTAGGTTTTCTGTAGAGGGGAATCATACAAATAATACATTATTCTGCAACAAAAGTTTTGTCTATGATTGTCAAATGTGCTTTCAGTCTGACCAATCTGTGTTTTCTAGCAGTTTGCTTGTCAGCATTGTATCATATTCAGATGAAAGGAGGATTAAAAAATATATTTAAGGAGCTTAATCTATTCATAAATCTTATTTATTTTGGAGGAGCAGTGAAACACAAAGGATTTTTTTTGTTTGTTTCCAAGCTGTGCTCTATGTTGCCTACATTGATGTAGAAAGCATGGAGGGGTGGGATGAGGCTGTTTTGCTTTGAAGAGAGAAGGAGTCTTAAAGATTATGTATTGATACTTCTTTACAGCCCTTGTTTTTCACCTCTCCTAGGGATAAGTTGTGATGTTAGGGAAGAAAAAAATAAGGTTTTTTTCAGAAAACTCTTTACCTCCAGAGCTCTAGATGGGGTTCTTAAGAGGTCCTTCTCTTAAGCACATATGTTCTAAGATACATTTCATTGTTATACTCTGATGTTGTACATCTGTATAAGGATGGCAGATGTCTGTTCTGTGTACCCTCTTGTATATATGTACAGGCATCATTTCCTTTTTCAATCTGCTGCCAGCATTCAGTGAACTCACATTACATTCACACATTATAGGCCAAAGATTGTCCTGTGTGACTGCTGAAACTAATACACACCTGTGCTCTCTGCACTAAACAGCTGTGATATTTATAACATTATTTTGATATGAAGCAGCCAAGAGGGAAGCTAGCCTTTAGAAAGATATATGAAAGAAAAAAAAGCTAAAAAATTATACTCTGATACATTGTAAATAAAATCAGTGGCAGATCTTTTCTGTATTAAAATGAAATTAAATTTGTTAATGTGCCTCCTAGATCTTTTAGGGTGATGCTTTCGGAAATATGTCAGTGACGTTTCTCTGCAAATAACTCTTGCCCATTTTGTAGAATCCAAATTTCTTTTGTGCTCCTTTAATATCCTCTCCACCTAAAGACAGACAACTTCTTACATGTGATGAGAGATTCTGGACCTGAGGTCATTTAAATACAGGACATGGTCTGAGCACAATGTGATCTGTGACAGGAAGCCTGGACCTCCTCCGTGTAAGAACAAATATACATAAAGGTAGCTGTAAACTCAGCCTACAAAATCACAAAGTAGCAGAATGTTGTTTTGGAAAGACTGCTGTAAATCATCTAGGTCAGCTTGTTCTACAACAGAAACTTGTTCAGTTGGATTTTAATGTCTCTGGCATTGAAGGCTCTATGATCTTCTTGAGAAACCTGTTACACTGTTTGACCAGTCTTACACGAATCATATTTTTAAATCATTGCAAATGGCATTTCCTGTGTTTTTATTTCTTTACATTGCCTCTTCTCTCATGCCTGGTGTTGTGGTTTAGGGCAAATTTGGGAGGAAACCTCTGACAGGGTCCCTCTAGAAAGCAAATTCAAACTGCCCCCACTGGGAGGCCCCCACTGGTTCGGAAGACATAAATCTCCTTTAGGAAAAGTGGAAAAAACCTGTTTGTTTAACAAGCAAAGTACTCACAAACACGGAGTTTAACATATTAAACAATGGAATCTCTTGTTCCTGAAGAGATGGCAAATTCAGAGAGAGTCCTTTTCATGGGGTGTGGCTCTGCTCCCTCAGTCTCTTATCAGTCCCTCCCGCACAGGAAAACACTGCATCCTGGGCCCCAGTGGGTCACTGGCGTGAGTTCACAGTGTTTTTCTGGGTTTTCAGTCCAGAGCAAGGCTGATCAGTTCCAAGAAAAAGAAAAGTCCTGAGAACTTTTCTGCCTCAGCTAGCTGGAAAAAACCTAACTAAAAGCAAAGAAGAGCTCTCTCCCGCTCCCTGTCTGTGCTGCAGACAACATGTGCCAAGAAACAGAGCAAGAGCTGAAGCTCTTATCCCTATGGTTTTGAATACAGCCGTGTCAGACATTCAACCACTTCTCCTTCTTCCCCACTCTGCTCTCAGTTCTAGTTTTAAAAGGACAGAACTCAATATCCAGCATAAGCAGAACAGTCATCTGGGGATACAAGCATCATAAAATCGCCCTAGGACATCAGGGCACTATCAAGAAATATCTGGCTTCACCTCTTCTCCCCTCCCTACCACCCAGCACTTAATCTGTTGAATAGATATCCAAGAACCTTCCCCAGCCTAGAAAACTCAGCCTCACAGCTTTCCCCATGTGACAGATGCTTCAATCATGCCTCAGCCGTGTTTGTGGCCCTTCACTGTAGTTGCACCAGTTACCATCTCTTTTGTACTGGGGAGACCAGAACTGGAGCCAGCACTGGAGCTAGCACTCCAGTTGTGTCCTGTTGGTGCTGAGCAGCAGGAAGGAATCACCTCCTTTGACCTGATGGCAACATTCTTCGTAATGCAAGCGATCTTAGAATGAATATGTCCTTTTAGACAATTCATAACAAATAATTTACTAAGTTTTTTTTTTTTTTTGGGAAATACGTAAAACTACTGACTATTCATGCAAATAAATGTTATGGGTTTTATTCTCTTATCCTACAAATGCTTATCTCACACTTTTTCTCATGCCTTCTCTTTAAAGAAGATTATGATTCTGTTTTTGCAGATGAGTTGTTGGTGCTGATATATTTAGAGGATTCTATTACCAGGCAGAGGTATCCAAGTATGTATCATCTCTTAAACAAGTTCTGTTTTTTGACTGACACATGTCACAGAATAGTACACTTTTTTCTCATTGCCTCTAGAATAGACACCCTCCTATTTCGTAATGCTCTGCAATTCATCATTTGGTTTCCTCATGAAATCCCAATGAGTTAGTTTTTTACTTATTGGGTAAACTGTTTGAAACTCAATTTATTTTGGCAGTTTCTGATCACAGGCTGTTTGTTGCTATAATGTATGGCAAGGTATGAATTTGAGGCCACAACAAGAGAAGATGGCAGACCAAAACAGATGAGAATCTGTTTCTGCCTAAATCAGTAACAAAATATGACTGAGTTTGTGAGGACAGGATCTCACCCAAAGTCATTTTTCCATGTCCCACTTCTTAAATCTCAAATTTCCTTAAATTCCTGAAGAATTGGAAATTTAGCATGAGACATATAAAGCAGCAAATTGTTGGATGTAGATTACACTTCAGCCATGAAAGCTCTCTAAAACAGATATGAACTGTGCCCACCTCCATATGCTCATGGAGTTAACTCCCAAATCAGAGAAAATAAGGGGTTTTTTTCTTTCTTTTCTTTTTTGTCTCCTATCTGACTTCTTTGAATGCAATGGGCAGTATTGATAGCTCCCCAGAAGACATGTGGGAGGGTGTTGCTGAAAAATTCAAAGGCAAATATAAATTAATCAAACAGATGCAAGTATATTTTCCAAAGTCTGGCAAGCAGAGAGATAATTAAATTTGGATTTCGGATGTATAGAAATCTTTAGCAGCAAAAGTTTAAGGAAAAAATCCTTAGAGAGTTCTGCCAAATGTTTTAATAATTATCTCTCAAATAAAGCTTTATTTGCTTTTCCTCATTGACTGTTGTAAGTTCCAGATGTTCCCAAAGCTTTGACCATTTGATTGATTAAATTGATTATTTTGTTTTATTATAGAAAACTGTATTCTACATAAATTACATAGTGGAAACGCAGACTGTATTATTGAGACATTGGTAGGTTAAACCTTCCCACATCTTCTCACATCTTAGACTTATTTCATGAATTTTTTTTGAGATTTCAAAAATATACCTGCTTTAGCATACATGGCAGAACTGCAATATTTTAGCAGTTTGATCCAATATATAAAGACCATAGATTTCTTACAGACCCTTTGGTCATACCTCTGCTCTTCCTAAATACAGAGACTACTAAGTGCATTTGATCTGTGTCTTTCTGTCTCGTCTTCCTGACTACTTCACAAAAAAAAGAACCCGTGTTCCAAATCCTATCATTCTTAAGTGGCAACATCTCCTGGTCAAAGAATGTTTAGCTGTAGCCAAAACATTTCAGTTTTCCACTATCAAAGATTTTTTTTCACCACTTAAAATTCTGAGCTGTTGGTAGTAAGCAGATGTTTTAGGTAGAATAATAACAGTAGAAATTACTGAAAATAACATTTGCTATGGAATAATTTGAATGATCTTCTTCTGAATAATTTTGATTAAACACTTCCTTCAAACCTTCTTACAGCAGAATTTAATGTATGGACCTAACATTTATTGGATCTTCTCATGAAGTAATTATTCTGTTTATTTTTTATTGGGTTTTTTAGTGTGGGATTGCTAATTTAATCTACAATATTTAGAAGCAAAAATGAGAACTACAGAGAGACATTTCAGTGGAATCACACTAATATTAAAATTTTCCGTTTTAATTTCTTAGCCTTTTTGTAGTTTACAGTGTTTTTTTTGAAATGTGGCAGGGAGTTAATCTTGCAATTGGCTGAATTTTGATTTCCCAGTGGAAATCAGACAGGAATGGCCAAGGCTACAAGCTATGTAAAATTATCCTTTGCACATGGGAATGCTCAGGGCTGGTTCTGTGTGAAGGCAAAGTAACCTTTGACAGTGGCAGCAGATAGCTGAAGAAAACAAAACCTTGAGAGCTCTGAAAAGCTAGGCTAGCCATGGTACACCTTTGAAAGAAAAAGATTCCCCCACAAATATAATTTTCCAGCTTCACTTTTCCATTCACAAGGGAAGAGTAAACCTGGCTCTGCACCTCTGTCTTTCTTAGTCTCCCTTCTGTGTAGCTGGGCTGTATCCCTGCATCTCTCATAGCTGATCACCAAGTGCTATAAAGTAAGACAAATTTCAGCCATTTCTGATTAAAAGGCACTTTTATGAAAGACTGTGGTAAGCTTTCCTATTTTTACCTCTACACATCATTCTCTTAGTAATGGAAAAGGGAAGAGGATCTATCAATCCAACTAACAGAATGGCAAAGATTTATGCATGCCTGTGGCAAAAAGTTGCCCCAGGCTGAAGCTGACTTTTAAACATTATTGGTTACTCTAGCAATACACAGGGGAGCTAAAATTTGTGTTTCAGACATTGGTTACAGCTTGTATATTGGGGTTCAGCTTCCTTGCATATCCTGTACAGTTATCATTGACTCACAGTAGAAAAAGGACATTCTTCGCATTTACAAGGTTAGTATCTATTGTAGTTTAATAGTAGTAGTAATAGTAGTAGTAGTAGTAAGTGAACAGGAGGGCTTGAGTAAATAACTCTTCTACTCACATAATATACAGATGTTATATTGAGGTTATGTCAATTTAAAGACAATCTATTTACTAAGTACTGTAGCATGCTGTATCTTTAAAATTAGACAACACCTATGTACACAAAGTGTGCCTTAAGTTATTATCAGCAAATAAACCTTTAGTAATGAGGTTTCAGATCTATTAGTTCAGTGTTGGTAATAATTCTCTGCGGAACTGACTTCAGCCCATTAAGCAAGCCTGCTTCTGCTCCCATGGTTGTTAATTTGACGGGACTGTGTCACATTAAGTAGAACAAACATGTTTTCACCCACTCAGCCATCCAGAACGGACATGGCTGTTATTCTAACAACTGGATATTGATTGGAAGCATTCACCCTTTCTGACCTAAGGCTGGTACATGAAAACAGAGCCAGG
Source organism: Pseudopodoces humilis (assembly GCF_049639895.1). NCBI lineage: Eukaryota > Metazoa > Chordata > Aves > Passeriformes > Paridae > Pseudopodoces > Pseudopodoces humilis. The sequence goes on along the minus strand of NC_142206.1, from coordinate 11,747,015 downwards.
ACTGATTAGGAAATTGTATGTGTTTGTGCACATGTGTGCAGTGTTAATGGTCCACATAAATTTCAGGCCTTTTGCATTCATGTCATGTTAATGCTCTGAGCATAAGAGCTGTCACTCATTTCCTGCAGAAGCCGGGAAGCCTCATTTATCTTTAATTATTTATTTGTCTGCATCCTTGTACCCATCTGGTCAGACCATGCTTTCAGGGTTCACTGCCCCATATTGAAAAATTTGTTTATTAGCTGTAGCTGTAATAAAACTGCTCAGGAAATGATGAAGTTGAAGAACTGTTGGGATTTGCTTCTGGTTTTGAGCTCATGTATGGCATAGTTCAGTAGATAGTAGTACGCTACTTTTGTGTATTCTTGATACAGAGAATATCGTTAGCTGGGCATTTCTGTAGACAACAAAGAAACAGAGGCACTAAAGGAAACAAAAAAAAAAAAAAAAGAAAAACGGGGATTTTTTCGTCTATTAATGAAAGCAGGCTACCTTGCAACATAAATGTTTGATATTGATATATTGCACTTCCTTCCTACAAATTTTGCTCTATTGCTTAAATTTAGCACACACTTGGATGTGTACATGGTTTAATTCGCAGCACAGAATGGAGGAAATGGGGTGAATTGCTCCAATATCCCATGCTGGTCTGCTGTGGTGAGCCAGAGTGGAAGGAATATTCTATTTGCCTTCCCACCAGGAGAACCATAAACTTACAGATAATTCTTCTGGGTTCAGTGAAGTCATGTGCTCACCTCCTGCAGACCTTCCTCAGTGAAAGCTGGAGTTTGTTGATGATTTATTTTTCTTTGATATTCTTCTCAATTTTTTTTTTCTCCTCCCTCTCAAATATTACGGTCTTCACCAACTGTATTATATGACTCAGTAGAATTATGCTACATCTTCTCAGCTTTACTGTTTCAAAAAATAGTACCAAGAGCTTTTACAAGTTTTTACTTATGAAGGTAACTATCACACATTGTCTTACGGTCAAAGGTAAAGTTGGACAACTCAAAGTGAGAAATTACAGGTTTAGGCACATTTAACGTAGTGATAAAGGAGTAATCATGAGGGATAGATATCTCTCATATGTTTTCTCTGAAGTAAAAAAGTAAAAAATATGCAACATATGTAATGTATACTTTCCACTATTGTATGTGGGTCTTTTTCTAGCACTAGAATAGATATTTATAAATAATACAGATAATTATCAAAATATCAGATATTATCAAAATACATTATAAAATACTTTAGTTTGAAAAATCTAGATTTTTAAAACTTAAATACTTAATTTCCAATGCAAGATACTTCAGAAAAAGGGTAATATTATGAAAAAAATCTGAAAATTAAAATATTTTTTAAATTATTGATTTCAAGATATAGCAAACAGAAACTAAAATTGCATTGCTCTTGCATTTCTCTCCTTCATAAAGCAGGAACAAGTGATACAACAGAGAAGAAAACAACACTTAAGTTTATCTGAAAACAGAAAATAAATTTTATGGACATGATTCATTAACAGAAAATATAAATATACAACAGTGCTAAAATTCAAGAAAAATTGGGAAGAGAAAATGGCACAGCTAAGTAATAAATGAGAAGTCCAAGCGGCAAAAGATAGTGTTTATCAAAGAGAAAAAATCATGTTATATATAGAAACATTTCTCTCTACAATTTTAGTGAAATACTTCTACAGTATAGAACTTATTAAAAATTATCAGGTTTATGGAAACAATTTTTCCAAAGGATCTGTTTTGGTATTGAAATTGCTTTGATTTTCCCACCTTGTTATACTTTCAAGCACCTGGAACAATCGGAGGAAATATTATTTGAAAACCCTTCAAGAAAAGTATGTGGGGTAATGAAACAATGTTAGTTTTCTGTAGCTCATAATTTCTAAAGCAAACAATCTCAGAAATATATTTTGATACTCTGCTTTGTGGAGATCATTGGAATTCAGCTGAGTGGACATGATGATGAAGTGATTCTGACATGACTGCATTTGAAGGAAATTAAAGATTCATGGAAGCTCTGCAGAGCAGTGTAAAACTGGAAGAACATTAGAATACACAATTAGTCATAGAGGATAATTCTGCTGTGATTTTAAAGTGACCAGTGCATTGCTTTTTCATACTATTAAACTATAAATTGTTTTATATTATTACCCCAGAAAATCAGACTCTTCATTACAGAAGAGTAGTGCTGCAGGATATTATATAAATGCAATGTCTCGGTTTGAAAAGACAGGTGTCTGCTAAGGAAGGCAGAAACTTTCTTCAAAATGGAAAAATGTAAACCACTCCCTCTCCAAATTATTAGAATTTTGAAATCAAGGGACTCTCAGGCAAAAATATTGGAATAGGAAAAACAGATTTTTATTAGGAAAATTAAAATAAAAATGCAGTACTACCAAAAAAAAACCAAAAACAAACAAATAAAAAAACAAACACTGACAGAGTCAGAATACAACCTGACACCCTGTTGGGCAGGCTGTCCTCCTGGAGTGACACGTGGCTCTGTTGAAGAAGTGATCCTGTAGAGGGGTGTAGTTTTCCTCTGAAGGTCCTGTGGTGGTGTAGTTGGGTCCAGTCTTCCTCTGGGAATCCAGTGGAGAAAGGCTGCCTGTGGTGTTACAAGTCTCAGAACATACCCAGGTAGGAATGCTTGGCTCCTCCCCCTGGGTGGAGCATCTCACAATGGGATGATGTAATTTTATCAGTCATGCAGTGAGATGAAATGGCCCATTAACAGACGATACCCCAGTAGTTCATCTGGTCCAGCCTCTGCTTAAGCAGGGTTATCCTGGAGCACATGGCACAGGATTGCATCCCAGTGGTTCTTGGATATCTCCAGAGAGAGAGGCTCCACAACCTTTTGAGCAATCTGTTCCACTGTATGGTCATCTGCATTGTAAAGAAGTTCTTTGTCATATGGAACCTCCCATACATCAGTTTCTGCCCATTGCCTCTCATCTTACTTCCTGGCACCACTGAGCAGATAGAGCCTGGTCCATCCTCTGACACCTCCCTGCAGATACTGACAGACATCGACAGGTTCCTTTCTCAGTCATCTCTTCTCGAGGCTGAACAGACTGGCTCCCTCAACCTTTCCTTCTAAGAGAGATGTGTCATTCCTTCGTCATCTTTGTTACTATCCACTGGACAGTAACACTCTCCACTCAGTGTCCTCCCACTCCAGGAACTCGGTGTCTCTCCTGTGCTGTGGAGCCCAGAACAGGACACAGCACTCCAGATATGCCTCACCAGGGCTGAGTAGAGGGGCAGGATCACCAACCTCGACCTGCTGGCAATGGTCTCCCTAAAGCACCCCAGGATACTATTGGCTTCCTTGGCCACAGGGCACTCCTGGCTCTTGGACAGCTTGTTGTCCATTGGGATGCTTAGGTCCTACTCCACAGAGCTGCTTTACAGCAGGTCAGACCTCAGCATGTACTGGTACATGAGGTGCAGGACCCTGCATTTCCCTTCATTGAATTTCAGGCAGTTTTCTGCCCATCTCTCCAGCCTGTCAGAATTCCCTCTGAAGGGCTGCACAGCTGTCTGGGGTATTAGCCACTCTTTCCAGCTTTGTGTCACCAGGTGAACTCACTGAGGAGGCCCCTGTCCACTTGTCCAGGTCACTGATGGAGAATTTGGATGGAGAACTGGGCATAGTATTGAACCTTGGAGGGCACCACCAGGTACTTGCCTCCAACTAGATCCTGTGGATTACAAACTGATTACAAACCTCTGGGTTCTGCTGTTCAGCCATTTCTCAATCCACCTGTTCACTCATCCAGTCCATGTTTTATGAGCTTGCCTATGAAGATGTTGTAAGAGATAGTGTCGAAAGCCTTGCTAAATTCAAGCTACATAATATTCACTTAAAAACCAGAGAGTTCAACAAGCATAGAATACAGCATGACATGGAGCATTACCCATTCATTTCCATGAAATAGTACTGTATATTAGTAGAAATTAGTTGTATTTATTATTATTGCTCTTCAGGGACACAGCAGTAATAAATGACCCTTTGATCCTAACCTTAGCATAATTTTGAAATAAATTTTGCTTTTCTTGCAGAATTTTTTTTTCTATTTTTTTTTGTTTGCATAGATTTCCTTGAGTTCAATCCATAGAGCCAAGAATCCTACCTCCTAAATCAGTCTACTTCCCAAATCCTCCTAAATCAAAACTACCTCCCAAATCAGTCATGTTATCCCTATTAATTGAATTATTTCCATTAACTTTAGTGAATTTTAGATCAGGTAAATAGGAAAGTATTATTACAATGTCACAATCTTCCTGAAATTTCATGAGGACGGAGACTATAAACTCAGTTGATGTTATAAATCTTAAGTTACTCACCGCTTCTATTGTATCTTTCTAGATGTTTGTTCTAGACAATCAGTTGTCCTTTTACTTCTTGTCTTCCCTTGCTCCTTCCCTGAGTCTACTTTTTTCACTTTTTATGCACAATGAAATTAAAGCATATTTCCTAATAGTTTGTTTGGTTTTTTTTCTGAACAAGAGAAAGAATGAGATGAGAAGGGAGACATCCTGTTGTCCTTTTTGGATGTGACACCATGTTTCAGATTGACATAATCTCCAAATTTTATATACATTCTGACCCCTGCCTAATCTTATTTGTCTAACAATTAATAGACAGTTAAAAGTTTTGAAGAGAGAGCTAAAATTTACTAGGAAGCAATGTGAATGTGGGACTGGTTATCATGATAAGGTTACCCTTAAATATGACAAAGACCGCAATAGGACACGGCCATCTCCTCAGTTTATATGCTCTTTACTGGATTACAATGCCTTTTCTTTGGTAAGTGTTAATGATATTTAATAGACCTCAGCTACATTTATTACATCAGTCTTTATTCATTAAATATATGTAACACATCCTTGCAAGTTGGAGGATATAGTAAATAAGTCACTTGATCTAAGGTTTAAGGTTAACATTTGAATATGCAATACAGCAATAGTTTTAAGAAGCAGCAGTATAATTTTTGCCACATATTGATCATGGTTATTTAAAAACAAAAACTATAACCAAGATGGAAATAAGTTAGATATGACACAGATACTTATCAAATGAAATAAATAATAACTCAGTAAATTTTTATTATCCTTTTATCTTGATAGTTCATGTTGGCTCCAAATCAAATTTTGAGAAGTATAGAAAAGATGATACTATTATTTCAACCCCACTGTACTTGGTAGTCCCCAAATTTAAAGCCAAAGAAATCCATGCATCAAAAACATGCACCTTGTGAGAGAAAACTGACAGAAAAATTATTATTCTTTGCAGTCGAAAAGACAATGATTGAAAGGAGGGTGACGGTGATATCATCTATCTGCGGTAGATACCGATATCAAACTGGGGGTGTAATCCAATGTAATCAAAGGAACATAGAATAATACGAACTGGAAGGGACTTCTGGAGATTGATGGGTATGATCCCTCTGCCCTCAAAGCAGGGTCAGTTTAGACTTGGCTTTTCTTTCTGAGAAGATTGTCCAGTCAAGTTATGCATATCTCCAAGCATAGAGATTTCACAGAGTCTCAGAGCAATCACTCTCAGTATTTAGCTACTTCCATGGTGAAATCAAATTTCATATGTGATGGCACTTAGAACTTTTCCCTTTGTTTCCCCAGTGCATATCCCTAAGATTTCAATTTCATTCTCCTAAAAGCAGTGAGACATAGCAATTAGATCCACCCTCAGGTGTCTCCAAAAAACATTTCTCTGAGTACATCCACCTTCTCCTAGAATATAATGTGTAAGTTGCCTGCCCGTGCAGCTGCCTCTCACTCACCTTGCTCAAATGTGTCAATGTCTTTCTCATACAGGGAAACACAAAAGTGGACACTACTCCTGATGGAATGCCAAAAAGAGAAGCGGCATGCCTTTGCTCAGTTTACTGGATACAGTCTTGCTGACAGAGCCCAGTGTCATTGGCCTGTGTTGCTGGATAAGTATGCAGCTTGTGTTCTGTTTGTTCCCCAGGACCCCCATCTGTCATTGTGCAAAGGTCCTTTGTAGCCAGCAGTGCCCAACCTGTGTTGCCAGCAGCATAATTTAGGGTTGGTGTCAGATTCCTATGTCCCACTCAGAAGTGGTTTAGACTTCCCAGGTATCTGCAATAGATAAAGAGGCTGATCCTGTTGCTTTAATTCATGTTTTCTTTACAACTGTACCAAGCTATCAATGTTTTCATTATCAGAAGGGTCAAAGGAAAATAAATTATTGTCGAGGAAGCTACTTGAACTGGGCCCTGATTTTAACTGCTCTCTATCAACTTGATTAAATCAACACTGGATGGGACTACCAATAACACTGGTGAATTTGATTGAATTACAATGCTTCAGACACTTATGAAATATCTTTTGAGTAACAAAATGTTCTATTTTTTGTCCTCTGCTTCATTTTTTGTCCTCTGCTTCATTTTAGTTTCATCTGTGTAAAAGGAAAATATTTTTTCTATATCAAAATAAGAGAAACAATTCTGAAAATTCATTAAATCTGGTTGAGTGACAAGGAAAAACATTTAGAAACTGGTACTAGGTGGGTCTTTTGATAATTTGGTATGGGTCTCTACCTATTTTTACAGTAGAGAAAGACTTGCAAACTAAATAATTCTTTACTCACTGATTTTTGTAAAAAACAAAAATAAAATTTATGTCCTCTAACAGAAAAGGATCATAATCTGACTTATTTTTGTTTCAGGCATGCTTTTTAATTTTCTTGTGTTTTCTTTATAACTAGGATGTACACAGCCTTGTATCTTTCTGTCAATGTTCCTCTTGAAATTCTTAGACTAAATCCACAAAGAGTTTTTTCCTCTATGCTATAAACAGCAGTGTGTCTAGAATAAGAACAAATCTGCCACACTAAAATAATTTTGATCATGCTCAGGGATCCTGCTAGACATTTTGATTTTCTGTATCCTTTACTTGGAATTAATAGGAATAAAGATGACTATCTCATCAACCTAAATCTATTTCCAATCTGATTCATCCTGCAAAAGATGATCTAAATGCTATGCTGCTACTTTTCCTTCAGTGGAGAGAAGTAGTTGATAAAATAGATGTTTAAATCTGCATTACTTATTATCTAATAGCAGTCAGCAATTTAAATAAGAATGTTAAAATATGTTACAGGTAGTACTTGTGCCTCCTGTCAGCTCTCACTGCACATGATTTAGGGTTTCAGTACTTTGTTTAAAATGCCAGTATTGTGATAAAATGCAGGATTTAATTTTGAAGCTCACAGTGTAATCCAACGTATTTATCAAAGCTAAATTTGTTCCAATCAATGCTCATTAATTTTGAGTGCTCTTTGAAGTCAATAGAATTTCTGCCCTAAACCCAGACAGATTCAGGCATATCACCAAAATTAACTTTCCCACTGTTAGTGGTTTCTTGTAACAGCTGAGCCACTGAATTAATGATCACTTCTGAGAATATCTACCTGAGCAACTCCTACAAAACATGGAGTTCTTTTCCTAGTGAATGGTGTCATTTTCAGTCAGTGATTAAACACAATTCACCGAAGGAAAATAAAAAAAACCCTTCTATCTTCTATGGTTGTGATGCACAAATTAACAATTTTTTTGCAAGATACAACACTATTTTTAATATAAACCTTAAACAATATTTAATTAGTTAGGGTTTTTTAAATATTCACAGAAATTGCTATTCTGCAGCTCGTGAACCGTTCCATGCACAGTTCTGACAAGGAAAAAGACTTAGTATGAAGCACAAAGTAAGCAGCTGATTTTTTTCCACCATATACAACATCATTTTAAAGTTATAATCAACAGAGGGTCCTGTCTTTTTAACTAGTTAGGCTTTTGTTGTTGTTGCTATGTGAGAAATGCGGTGAAGCCTTATGTCCTATAAAATATTAATAAAGGATTTTGAAAGATTGTGTTGCTTTAAGAGACACAAGTCAGGATCGTAATGGGTGCTCCTCTGTCTGAACAAGATCCCTGCCTTTAGGTATTGATTAATTCTTTGTAAATGGGAGCTTCTGCTCAGTCAGTCTTTTGGGCCACTCCATAATGTGATAGTACACATAACACTCTCTGTGTTGAGCTGAGTGTGGAGTGAATTAAAATTATTAACAAGTCTTCCTTCTAAAGACCATTAGCTAGGTAATAAATCAACAAGGGATACCACATCATGATGAAACTGTTACAGCCCACAGTTATTACAACACATGGGGCACTGTCAGAGGACTTTAATCTCCCTCAGGAAAAATAATTTATTACAACAATATCCTCTGAACTTCCCTTGTTGATATAAAATTATTAGGATGAAGCATTTGGCAAAGCAATATTAGCATTTTTAAGTAGGCTGCACATAGTCATTCTTTCATGAATTCACATCAGTACCTTCAGTAGTGAATACAATTATCTAATTTTGAATCAAAAACATGGTGGAAGCAAAAATCTTGTATTTGAGGCAATTTGACAATAAACATATTTCCTTTTAATTTTAATGATGATAAATAAATTAATAAAATTCTTTATTTGGCTTTAAGGATTGCCCCAGTTATCCCACTATATGCTTGAAATCATGCAAAACATGCTTCTGCAGGCAGAATAATTCCAAGCTCAAGCAGAAGATGTGGAAGTGGGAGTCTGATTGTAGCTTTGACACATACACGTTTCTCTGGAAACAGGTGGAAAGAATTTAGCTATCTTTAAAAGACTTCAGTGTCACCCAGTGCCCAGACACCACACTGGATTAAACTGCCATCAGTGGCTCAATGCTAGTTCCTCACAGATACCCATAGAGACATGATATGGTTTGACTGGGGACGAGGGAGAGATCAATCTCTCAAGCCAAAGAGTATGTGGGTCACTGTATTTGTTCCAACTGGGCTGCAAGCAACTGACTGCTTTAACAAGAACATTGTAGCTGAGAGCACTGGTCAAGAAATTGCTCTACTGCCTGAACAGTCAGGCTTCAAAGAGCATAAAAATGGCTTGGACTGATATCTCCCCAGTATTATTTCCATATGTTGCCTCTGCTGAAGCGATAAACCAGAATATCCGCTAAGCCTTTGAAAAAGGGAAGGAAATTGGCTCAGAAATCTTTGCCACCTTTTTCAGTATTAGATGAAATCTTAACCACACTTCCTAAGTAGGCTAGCCAAGCTCAGATGTGATGAGCTATTAAGTAAAACAAGATAAATGTAGGCAACTGAGAAATTACTTTTGTAATCTAAATATGCAGTCTTTGATTGTACTGGGTTTTTTTTTTTAAATTTCTTTTCGGTGGGGGGGATGGTTTTGCTTGGTTGGTGTATGTTAGTTTGTTTGTTTGGGGGGGGTGTAGCTCCAAAAGGTGTACAGAAAATCAGATGGAATTTTTTTATCTCCTATATAACTTATAATTCCACAACTGAGTGGATTGACATGAAGATTTTTTTCTTTTTTCGACATCTGTTCCACTTCAACACAATCTTTTACATATAAGGAAATGCCAATAGTTTGTTCTGAAAATAAAGAGGAGCCATGTATTCTCCTTTCCCTGGTTACATGCCTACATTATATTTGTTATGTGGACTAATGCAGACATTGCAAACATTGCAGCATGCAGTGCATGTACATCAGGGCATGAAATAGCAAATGAGTAATTATTTTCATTAATACATGTGTTAAAACATTCTTATTCAATGATGCTACAAGCACTCTTTCTGTCCAGGAATGTGGCATTTCAGGACCCTGAAGACCAGATAGGTGCCTGAGGGGCTTCCAGGGAAGAATTGGAGATCAGTATTGAACTACACAGGTGAGTCAGATCCAACACACAGAAATAGGAAAGGCATCCATATATTGCCAAATTTACTCATAAATGTTGTACAACTCATTTAAGTAAAGTTATACAAATATATGTCTGAGGAGTAATTTTTGTTCTTTTTTTCTAAAGTGGTCAACTTCTAACAGTTTTATTTTTTTAAGTGAATATTTTAATAACCAAATGTATCCTGCAACATCTAATTCTGTCTACCAAGGCATGTATTTTTCAAATTGACAAGGAATTAATTTTTTAGAGCTTCTGGTTGCATAGACCATTGGAATTCTTGGCCCCTACTCTCTTAAACAGACCCAGTTGAGCAAATACAGAGGAGGAATCATGCATGGATACACAATAAGATTTTTTTAACGTGATGGCCAGGGTATGCTTAACAGAAATACCAAAAAACCTGTAAAAGAGTTATAGCTATTCCTGGTAGCAACAGTAAAACTTCAAAAGACCTTTAGTCTACACTTGTCCTATAATTTCATCTTCTCTTTTTCCTTTGTATTTATTTCTCAGACAAAATGTTAACAGTAAAATTATTCCAGACATGTGTTTTCTATTAACTTGTTGAACTCAAGAAGCTTACAACACTCGATTAGACTGATTTCCCCTCTCGTTAAGATGCCCTGCCACAAGTCATAGAGCAACTTTAAGCATTACTTGCTTATTCCTGAAAATACTGTAGTCCTGAAAAAAACACTGAAACTCCGTTTCCAAAAAGAGAAGTTTAATTCTGAGCTGTGGCTCAGAGGCATTGCAGGCTTCTGCTCTAAATTAACTTTGATGAATTTGATAGCCTGGGGTTGTGTTAGTAGAGATTGATTGAAACATTATTTGGGTTTAATCCTGTTGCTTGGGGAAATATAAATTTCAAGCAGAATGGTAGCCCTGAATGAGATGATCAATACATAAGCTCTCCTAGAAATGAGAAGTATTACATTTCATATTAAATTATTTAATAGAATCTGTGCCAAAATTAATATGATCCATATCAGAATGAAACATTTAATGTTTTTGTGACATTTTATTTGAGCAAGTTTAAGTTCATTTTTCAAAACCATATCACACTTACTATTTCTATATGGCTCCTTGAAAGTATTTCCCCAGAATAAATCCCATTAATTTTCTTTTGTGTGAATGAAATTGAGCTTTCTAGTAAAAAATGATGAACAGTAATTAGGACATAAATTATTTAAAGGTCTTGTAGTTTAAGCAGATGTAAAAACTGACAGGCAATTAAATTCATGGTAAACTCTAGGGGATACTGGTGGAAACAGGTGGAAGCAAGTCTTTTATGAGGTCTTTGGACAAGCTTAGGGCTCAGGAGATGGTGACATGTGGATGAAAACTGGCATTTTTCAGTCTAATGCTGGCTAAACAAGATGTATAGGAAACCTTATTACACTGGTGTGAATGTCCCCTGTGGGCCAGAGTGAGGTTAAAGCTCCACATTTAGAGCTCCAGATGGGAACAGCCAACCCCGTCTTTTCAAGGATCCTCTTGCTTCCATCCCTTTATATACATAAATATCTGTGGTGTGCATAGGCTTTGGAGACTGGTTTAAGAGCTACTGTGAAACCAAGTGGAGCAGAGAGCATTCTGACAAATAAGCAAAGCTTGCCAGCATCAAAGAATTTAGAGGAGGGGATGGTAATGTCTCTGATGCATTGTACCTACATTGCCAACAAAAAAGCAGTAAACTTAGGATAAGTAAATACTGCCAAAAATCTCTCTGCCTAATCAAAACCATACCTAATTTAAACATTTTAAATAACAAAAATGCTGTTTAATATTAATTTCCCTTTTTATGTCAAAACTGGCTATTATTTATTATTTTGTAAAAAATTATTTTATACTAATTTACATTTATTTTAAAGAAATGCGTGACCATCATGTTGAACCACAAATATATTTTTATTAGCTGTATGAACATGTAGTGTGTAAAAATATATACATTTTTATTCTCCTTACATGTGTTTTACATTTGTAGTAAGCGGTATGAAATCATGGGTGTGGTCAAACAAGCTGGGTTAATAAATGTATATGTATTTAGCATTTTCTTTGTACATTGAGGCAAAGGTTTCCTTAAGCTGTCTGACTTTATATGTGTGCAAGATGAAGATGTGCAAGAACTGACTACAAGACTACCATGATGTGGGTTTTCAAGCAAGGCAAGCACCCTGACTTAGAAGCCAGCACGGTGGCTCTCCTTAGCCACACAGACCATTCGACCCACAAGACATCAATGTGACGGATGGTGAAGAATGGCATTTATTATAGGAGAATTTAAGATTTTATAACCTAGGGTCATTGTGTTACTCCCATCTGCTTTCATCACAGTTAGGTGCTATTGGCTAATTGCAGGAGGCCTTACTCTCTTAACAGAGAGGGGGATTTACTAACTTTCCATAACATCCCGAAATCTTCCGATCGCCAGGCCTTAAACTACAACATATTCCCCTCTCTCTATGAATAACTAATTTGCTAAAATATAAGGTGTATTAGTCTTAAAAAATTCTAATGTTATTTTCTATATACATATCTCTAAACACTTTATCTAACTTATCTATATTATAAAAGTTTTAAAAAATGGATAATATAAAATCGAGTAAAATATAGGATGCACTATACTTAACTAAAAAGCTAGAAGCTTATAAAATGAATACTACAGTTTTCATTAATAAATATGAGGCACATGTGGTGACTAAGTGTATTTTTAGAGCATCTGTTACCTTTCTATAAACAGAATGTTAACTTTTTCTAGTCGGTTCTTAACAAAGGACACAAGCTTATTTAAAATACATGGTCCAAAGATTAGCACAAGTAAAATCATCACAACTGGCTTAATCAGTGTAGACACCAGGGTGGTCAGCTACGGAGATTGGTCGAACCAGGATTGGAACCAGCTTTGCTGGGCTTCTCTCTCTGCTTTCCGTTGAGACAGCCTGTCTTGTAGCTCTGCCATGGTGTCTCTCACTACTCCGGTGTGGTCTGCGTAGAAGCAGCATTCTTCTTTCAGGGCGATACAGAGGCCTCCTTGCTGCATGAATAGAAGGTCGAGACCTCGCCTGTTCTGCAAAACAACTTCAGAGAGTGAGGAGACTGATTTTTCTAGAAAGGATATGGATTTCTCAATTCTCTGTAGATCTTCATCTCCAGTCATCTGTAGCTGAGAGAGGCTCTGACTCTGGGTTACCAGGGCGGAGACACCCGTGGCTGCACCGGTTGCTCCCAAGCCGAGCAGCATTGCTATTGACAGTCCTGTCAACAGCTCCCTTTTCTGAAGGCGGCCTGTTCGCTCAAGGTACTGGGTCACTTCTTGTTTGGAGTGGTATAGGACTCTGGGGATGATAACAGCTAATACACAAAAGTCAACAGAGCTTTGGGTATAAATGCAAGGGCTTAGCCCACTGCGGTTGCAAACCCACATGCTAGACAAGGGGGCGATTGCCCATCTCTTGGACCTGTCCACCTGCACGGTGGTTGCACAAACTTTTTTGTCAACAACAGTGGCTTTGCCCACGCAAAACTCTTGCCCTGTCATGTGCCTGATGGTGATTCTGCAAGAAGGTGACTCACTACGGCACTGGACTGGGGCCTCTGGCCAGTTCAATGTACCAGAATGACCCATATGTTCTGTCACTTTTGGATGTTAGTTAGCAGACAGTTGGTCATGACTATAAATAGCACAATTACTATAAGCAGTTTACTATGTAAATGACACCATACTTGTAAACTCACAGCTAAAACTTTAACGTTAAATGAACTTTCAAAGATGCTTACACTACCTCTTGAAGGGAGAAATACTTTATACTAACATAACAATTACTACACAGGCTAAACACTTTATCTTAAGCTATTATCTAACTACTTTTAACACACGTGCTCTGGTATATATGTAGTTTAAGCATGAAAGCAATTTGCTGAAAGGGTAAACATACAACTACAATTTGCTTTATATACAGTTAGATGGAGTCTCTACACTTCTTAGATCTTTTACAGAATTTCTCTAACACGATTCAGTCCTGGAACGTTCACTGCTCCCGTGATGTCAGCTGGCAGCTGATTGGTGACTGAGGGCTTTGATGTTCAAGTTGTTCTTCAGATCCTTCTAAATCTTAAAACAAAGGATAACTGAAAAATTGATAAAGACACAACATCATAATAACAACATAAAATTTCTGTTGGCAACTGTCTGTGTAGTGTTCAGACACAACTGTGTCCTGACAGGTCCACTTCTGATCCATGTCTGGAGTACCTAGGCTGTGTGGTGACTTCTCTGTTCACTGGATCTCATGTGTTCAGAGGCAAACAATCTGGTCAGATGAACAGGCGACTTTTTAAACCTGCTAACAAAACACAGGCACTTCTCTCCTTGAAGTTAATGAATTACACTAATCAAAATGCTTTTAGGGCATCAATTTCCCCCGTTTTCTTAAAAAATAAAAATGAGATGTATTTCTGTTTAACATTAACACAAAACCATATACACAATTAGTAAGAACCTATAGCAGTTAAAAATCAATTAAATCATAAACATTATTAATAACATATGTAATATAGAAGTACTGTTAATTATTAAAACACTGCACCAGCATCTCATAGTTAACAAACAAACAAAACCAAAAAATCATCAGTGAAGGATTGGATAACCACCTCCAGAAATGATTCTCCAAGCTCACTTCAAAATTGATCCAGCTGTCATATTAATAGGGTCAAATTGCTGAGTCAAAAAGTGACTCAAATACTGATTTGGTATAGAAAACATCTGGATCTGCTGGCAAACATTCCATCCAGGTAAAGTCAAGGCTTGGCCAGGGCCTAGGCTTTAAACTGAAAAGATGCCTCTTAACATATTTTTAGAACAAGATTTTCAATAGCAGCAGCTATGAGATGCTTACAGCACAGCAAACTGTTAAAATGCATTTGTACAAAGCAAATGATCAGAAACCTTAGGTACCAGACTAATTAAATCATTCAGCAGTTGGTTTAATCTGAAGCCTCCCCCATGGCAGCTGACCCTCAGCAATGGTACCTCTTAAAATTCTGGAAACACTAAAAAATAAGAAAGCTATAACAAACGAAACTGCAGAGATTGCAACAACCCAATAGAACTCCCGATGAAGGGTGTCACAGACAGCATTCACTTCTATCCACAAGCAGGTGTTCATCAGTGTTCTGTTACAGCTGTTTCAGTTGTAGTTATCTTCATTTCTCTAAGAAAAATAACTATACTTTGTAGTTTAGACAAGTGTCTCCAATAAAACATAAAACAATTTAAATTAAACAATATTTAAACCTAATAAAATTTGACTATTCTTAATTCTATTAACACTTTTTAAAACCACAAATCTCTTCTGTAGATACCATTAATTGGAAGGTTTTCTTAGAAGCTGTAAATCACACCATATTTTGACCTTAGGTTTTAAAACTAATTATTGCAAGGTAACTTCTGTTAATATTCACTTTAAACACTCTTTTTTAACTTTTAAAAAACCAGAATAATTTTTCTAAAAAATCTTAAAAACTGTAACTGCATAAACTCATCATTACTTAAATCACAAAATTAACTCTAAAAGGGTATATAAAAACATTTTTAAAAACCCAATAAATCACGACTTTGTAACAAACTGGGTATTATCCCGGTATTTCTTCTTAGAGAAGGAGCAGGGGGGGTGAACTGCCCGCTCTGTTTTTGCAGCTCTGCTCTTGTATTTACTCTCGCAGAGAGGAAAAATGGAGAGAGCGGAAAAAAACTCACAAACACAGGGTTGGTTTTTTTTTTTTTGTTATTTTTTGTTTTTTTTTTTAAATTTTTTTTAATTTCTCTGTTGCTGTTAAACTCTCTGTCTTCCCTCAGACACTCAGACTGGGAATACTAACGCGTCTGGGGGATCCCAGGTGGCACTTTCTGCTCTTATCTGACCCCAGTCTGTGTGAGAGGTATCCTCTCTCAGTTCTTTTTTAATGTGGAGGGGGATATTCTTGTTTATCTTTACTGTTTTTTCTTCTGAGGACTCGGGCTCTGACCATTGGTCTTCACTAGCATCTCTGTCAGAATCCGAGCTCGACTGTCTGGCTGCTTCCTGTTTTCTGTACCTTTTTGTTGGACTCCGGACCTGCCTGCCACCCCTGTGGGCAGGCTATTCCCTCCCTCCTGGTTCTCCCCGCCCTTCGGTCCACCCTCCACTCCACCTTTCATCCCACCTTTCCCTTCGCCCTTCACTCCAGGCTCTGTTCTGCCCCCTGTTCTCCCCTCTTCCCCCTCCCTTTGCATTCCAATCTTTCTGTACCCATCCCCCGCGTTCTTCTCCACATTTCTTATCTCTTTCAACCTCCCAACTGTGCCCATCCCTCAAGGCCAGCTTTTGTTCTTTGTTAAAGACATTTTTTTTTCGCTCCGTAACTTTTTTCTCAGCGCCATCTTCAAGTCCCTGGGGGGATGTTTCTCTTCTTACTTTCTTTGCCACATCTCTGGCTTCTGTTAACCTTCTCCAAAAATCTCTTGCTTTCTGTTGTCCCTCTGAGGGCAGACAAGGATTTGCGGATTGAGGGGACGTGTCATCTCCCTGTGTCCCCTTCTGCTCAGCTGAGCTGCTGTCGTCTGGGAGCTGTAAAGCTCTGACCCCAAATTTCAGGGTAGCTAACATACAGTTCCTTGTCACTCCCCAGATTTCTTCGGCAAGGGTTTTAGTACATCTCTCCCACACCTTAGGGTGGATAAACTTTACAAGCTGATTTATGACCCCAATAAACCAAAGCCTTGCAATAGCAAGCATAAAACAATTAGGTTTACAACTTAATTCCAATCTGACCTTTATCAACGATTCCATCTTCATTCAGGATGCAGGGACGTCTCCCTCACCAGGACTGAGTCCAGCTGTCCTGGTCACTGCTTCTGCAATCCAGGGAATCCTCACTTTCTGGGTTTGAATCCCACTTTTCTTCCCAGGTTTCGGGCACCATAGGTGGGTTTTCAAGCAAGGCAAGCACCCTGGTCAGAGCCAGCACGGTGGCTCTCCTTGGCCACACGGACCATAACCCACAGCATCAATGTGATGGATGGCGAATATGGCGTTTATTACAGGAGAATTTAACATTTTATAACCTAGGGTCATTGTTTGCTTGCTTTTCTGAGTCTGGGCCTTCCAAACAACAAACAGTCATCTAATATATATGAGATTTTTAAAGCACTTTTGAAAGCATTATCAAGATTCTACTGGATGTGTTACTGCCTTAATGTGTTTTGGGGTTTTTTCATTCTCCCAGGAGAGTGGAAATTGCAGCTCAATAAAGGTTTTTAATTGCTTCTTAACACACCAGTCCAGTGAGATTGTAGACCAAACAAAGATGGTCTTTTCTGAGAAGGTGGAACACTCTGAATGCTACATGGAAGACAGAAAATTCAGCCTGTAGAAAAATGAGTTCAGCAGTTATTCCTGTTCAATTTAGGGAAAATATACCTAAAATTTTGAATTTCTAAAATGAAAATCCTGGGAAACAGGATGTTTTGAAACATTCTATTTTATTTCCACTCGGTGTGTAAGAAAAACAACAAACTTTCAGTTCAGAAGTGCCAAAACAGATTGCTTTATTCTTGACACCTCTTTTGATTTTCAACTAAACAATATTTCAGTGAAACCAAAGTGTTTCAGCTTTTGGAAGAAAAAGGCATTGTTTGGAAAAATAATTGTTTTATTTTTCCTTAAAAACGGCTTTATTTCTATTTGGTTTAGTTGTCCTTGCTAAAAAGCCCTTCTCTTAATGTCCAGACTCTGCTATTGGAAGCAGCTGAAAAACCTTTGGATCTATCTCCACAGAAAGGTTCCATGGGAAGTGTCTTCAAAGGACTGCATTAATTTCTCTGTGTTGTTTGTGCTGGTCTTCATAGAAATCTGCAGTCCTGAAGCATCTGTGTATAACTCTGCAAATAATGAACTTTCCCACTGTAAAAACCTTCTACAAGTTCTAGCATTTCTAAGGCTTAATTCATATCAGACATCTACACTGAGAGGCAGACATGATAATACATCACAGGCTCTGGACTCAGCTCTGTGAACACCCAAACTGGATGAAGTTCAGTTCTGATCTCAGGGTGACTAAGAAGAGGCAGAACCCTAATGTAAGTAGTATGGTCTGAGTATGTCCACCTTGGGAAAATGCAAGAGGGAGCCCTGGGGTTCATTTGAACACCTTCATTTGAGCTGTCAGCATTTTAGTGAAGGTGGAACCATGCTTAGCAATTATGCTGAAGAACAAGCCTCCTAATTCAGACAGTTCTATAAGAATTGCAAACTTCTGTTGAAAAAAAATAGTAGTTTCAAGTCTTCATACATCTGGAAGAGAGCTGGACAGCACAATACAGTGACATTGTTACAATCCAGAAAGTTAAAATGAAAAACCTCAGCACAGGCAAACAGCTGATTAAACTAATGTTTGACTCACAAAAATTTTAACTTTTTTTCTGTGTAAATGCTCGGTTTTCAAGGCTTGACTAATGCTTTGTGGATGCTAAAGACTAAATATTAAATTCTGGATCCTCTGATTCTGTGTGCTCAAATATCACACTAAAATATAATGATACTTAATTTGGTGAGAGTTCTCAAAAGCAGTAATCACTCATTTAGCAGAACTGCCCTGGTTCATTTCTGAAAGACATCTACATCTTTGGAGCCAAAGGTGTACTTGGCCCATGTGAAAACAGCTTTGTATTGCACAGAATATACTAATACTATACCTGTCATTAAAGTATGCTATAGCACAAAAATTATTGCAATAGTTTTCTTTATGCTTTGACATATTTAAACAATGATAAAATCAATGAGGACACATAGAAGGGCAGATTTAGGCACTATGCTATGCCGTGTACACATTGAATTGTACACAATTTCAGGATGCAAAATAATACTGTAAGCTCTTAGGGCACTGTTTCCTGTTTATAATCCACACCTGATTTCTGTACTGCAGAAACATACTTAAAAGCTCCTGAACCCCCTAAAGAATTGATTATTTTTAGGTCTTTGGAGTGTTCATGATCTTTAAATCCAGCCATATTTGTTTAATTAAATCTGGTTGTGTGTAACTGCTGGTAATAACTGAAATATAAAATTATGATAATAAAATAAATGAACTATTTTAAATACCAAAAAAAAAAGCTTTTAGCATGCATTACAGCACAGCACAGCATGCACAACACATAGCTGAGCAAATGTAGTTTTACCACTTATAAAAACAGTCCGATATTTGACAGGAATTTGACTAGATTATCAAGTCAGTAGGCATATCAGCATTTTCATTTCTTTGCTGTAAAATGAAAATACAGCTGAATATGCAGGTAAATAATGCATAGTTTGTTGAGGAAACAAGTTCCTTTTCAGCTTTTTATACATTGGCATAAATCTTAAGATAGAGTTTTCAGAGCTGCACGGGGTATTTGAATATTTCCTTTTTATTCAAATTGCAAATGAACATATAAATCCCAAAGACCTGGATTTTTAAAGCACCTTGAGGGACTACTAATCTTATTCATGATTCTTCTTCCCATTTAGGGAAGAAAATATTTGAAGTTAGTATACTAACTAGTGCCCAGAAATTTCAAAATCTTGAAAGTACTTTTCTCTCTGTAAGACAGAAAAACACCATAACAGTAAATACTAGTGACTAAAAAGCCTCATTTATAAATTAAATGGTGGTCACTACATTGCCAAAGTTACTATAGCCTGGAACTGATTAGGACCCCACTACACTAAGTATTGTACATACAGTGTAAAATAAACCATATCCCCAAGAAAGCAAAAAATCTACACAGAAATGAAACATGAATGAAAGCATTGCCTTGATAAGCTTACATATGGGAGACTGAATGAACTACTGTGGAGTTCCCTAAAGCACCACATATTAAAAATACTTATAATGGCTTTGTCCTTTGTGCCAATATTTACTTCATTTGGGAATTTAAGTGTCATGTAAAAAAAAAAAATTACTTTAATAAAAATGAGCCTTTTTTTTTTTTCTATTTAATAGGAATCTATTAACTTTGACTTTTTCTCTGTTCAACAGAAAGGCATTTTATATTCAACTCCACTTAGATAATTCAGTGGCAAGGGGACCTTGGGTCTCATAATGCCAGCTACAAAGATTCAAACTTGTTTGCTTTGCCAGTGTGTGGAAATCACAGACACTTGGGACTGGCACAACAAAAAAGTCAGGCTTAGTGCATATGCTATGCAAAGGCAGAAGTACTGATCAAGGAAATGTAAAATGCCAAGAGGAAATAATGATGAGGAAGACATAGCTTGAATTCATCTCCTTTCTGGCAATTAAACCATTGACAAGCAAACTGATCCATTATTTCTCTCAGTTCAGTCCCAAACTCTCCATGGTAATCAAGCATTTCAGCTTTTTTTTTCTGAATTGAGGCTAGTCTTCTCTCAGAACAGAGAGATCTGCAGGTGATCCAAAAATTATCTAATAGCTCAGAAGTACAAGGACTAATGTGGGCTACAGACATTAATTTCCTTCCTTCCTTCCTTCCTTCCTTCCTTCCTTCCTTCCTTCCTTCCTTCCTTCCTTCCTTCCTTCCTTCCTTCCTTCCTTCCTTCCTTCCTTCCTTCCTTCCTTCCTTCCTTCCTTCCTTCCTTCCTTCCTTCCTTCCTTCCTTCCTTCCTTCCTTCCTGCCTTCCTTCCTTCCTTCCTTCCTTCCTTCCTTCCTGCCTTCCTTCCTTCCTGCCTTCCTTCCTGCCTTCCTGCCTTCCTTCCTGCCTGCCTTCCTTCCTTCCTGCCTGCCTTCCTTCCTTCCTTCCTTCCTTCCTTCCTGCCTGCCTGCCTGCCTTCCATCCTTCCTTCATTCCTTCCTTCCTTCCTTCCTTCCTTCCTTCCTTCCTTCCTTCCTTCCTGGCTTCCTTCCTTCCTGCTTACCTTCCTGCCTTCCTGCTTTCCTTCCTGCCTTCCTTCCTTCCTGGCTTCCTTCCTTCCTTCCTTCCTTCCTTCCTTCCTGCTTTCCTTCCTGCCTTCCTTCCTGCCTGCCTTCCTTCCTTCCTTCCTTCCTTCCTTCCTTCCTTCCTTCCTTCCTTCCTTCCTTCCTTCCTTCCTTCCTTCCTTCCTTCCTTCCTTCCTTCCTTCCTTCCGTCCTGCCTGCCTGCCTGCCTTCCAGCCTTCCTTCCTTCCTTCCTTCCTTCCTTCCTTCCTTCCTTCCTTCCTTCCTTCCTTCCTTCCTTCCTTCCTTCCTTCCTTCCTTCCTTCCTTCCTTCCTTCCTTCCTTCCTGCCTTCCTTCCTTCCTTCCTGCCTGCCTGCCTTCCTTCCTTCCTGCCTTCCTTCCTGCCTTCCTGCCTTCCTTCCTTCCTTCCTGCCTTCCTTCCTTCCTTCCTTCCTTCCTGCCTCCCTCCCTTCCTCCCTTCCTTCCTTCCTTCCTTCCTGCCTTCCTTCCT